>NC_066883.1:20642271-20942271 GCF_022985175.1 Labeo rohita | reverse complement strand
AAAATTGGGGAATTTGACCACTTGGTGGTGTTGTAACAGGAAAAAAACCTGAAAATGGATGTAACTACCTCCCCGTTAGTCTGATTGACTTGAAATTTGGCATGCAGTGTCTTTGTCCAAGTTGCCATCTATATCTATGATGGAATCGGCATATCTCGAAAAACATGGCTGCCATTAGCCAATCAACTTTGAGCACCTATTAGGCCAGGTTAATGAGGGCTGATCAAAACAAAACTCGATGGGCCTGTTTGACTCATGACTCTAGAGGTCTGTAAGAAATTTAAAAAAAGAAATCAGCCACTAGGTGGCATTATCAGGTTTTATGCCTCATATATCACAGAATGTTTCACGCAACATTCGTATCATATGTTAGATCTCATTCTCAGCAACTATGCCTCTAGAACCACCGCTCTCAATCAAACGGTCAGTTAATTATTTGACATATCGTCCTAGACGGTTTGTCCGATTTTCACTTAAATTGATACAGAAAAGCTTTTTGATAGACTCAACCGTTCTTGAATAACACACAAATGAATTTGACAAAGAGCTCGGAGTATGGGCATGAGGCATGATCTTCACAACGTTTCAGCACAGTGCCACCTAGTGGTCAGGAGATATGAAAAATTTCAAAATGGATCTCTGCAATTCTTTGGCGTATTGACACTAAATTATGTGTGCATCATCGTCAACCCTAGTTAACCATACCACATTAATTTGGGACCAGTGCCACCTATTGGTCAAAAGTGATAAATCATTAAATAATATTTGTAGTGATTTTATGATTTTGCAGCCTTTTTGGGTAAAATCATCTTAAAATGTTTGTAATTGCTCAAAGTTCTTAAAAAGCTTGAACCCCAGTATTTTATTTATTTTTTAGTTCAATTCTAAGTTTGTAATGTTGCGATTCATCTCATAGCTGGTTTAATTTGTTCATGGCTTCTTAACAAGACCATTTTAAACTGACAGTGGAGTGTTCAGAAAGCCTATTATTAATTTTGCATTCTGTTAGGTGGCACTAGTGGCACAAAAATGATGTACTTCACCATCCAGTCATCCACTGTACAGTAAAAATGAATACTGTAAATGAATTTCACATCACTAATATTAACTTACTACTATTTTTCAGTTACTACTGTCCTGCCAATGGTTCCCCCTCTGAGGGCATTGAATGCCCAGTGGGCCATTATTGCCCTACAGGCACCTATCAACAAAATCAGCACCCCTGTCCAGCAGGGACCATTAATCCCCATACAAGGATGATCAGCCGTGAAGACTGTTTAACCTGCCCTCCAGGTACCATTTCTACAAGTGACTGAACTCCTATCAAGTCATTTCTCAGTGTTACGCATCTCTTATTCTCAGAGGGTGATGCTGCCCTATTTCTTTGAACCATTTGAGTCACACCATTTGCAGTCACAGCCCCTTGTGCCTTCAGCATCTGTCAAAACTCGGCTGAGAAATGTCCCACAAACTTTCCATTCTGCAGGTTTCTTCTGCGAGGCTCCTGGACAGAGTGCTGTGTCTGGACCGTGTGCAACTGGACACTTTTGTCTCTCAGGAGCCATGTCCCCCATGCCTGTGGATGGAGGAACAGGTGGTAGATGTCCTCAAGGACACTACTGTCCCATAGGGTCCTCGTCTCCTGAGCCTTGTCCAGCAGGCCGCTACAGCAACAGCAGTAGGAACACTAAGCTGTCTGACTGCCTGCCCTGCCCTCCAGGTCAGTGCTGCTCTTTTGGAGACTTCAGACTTTATTTTTTAGATCATTTGCTCTCTGCTTGTGTCTGATTTGTGGACATTTTCTTTGTAGGATTTGCTTGTTCCAGTAGGGGGCTCTCCTCACCTTCTCATGTGTGCCAGATGGGCTACTACTGCCCACAAGGGCAAAATTCCAGCCAGCCTGCGCACTTCATCTGCTCACCTGGGTATATGTGTCCACCTGGCAGCCCTGCCCAGATCTCATGTCCGCTTGGGACGTACCAGAACCTCCAGGGGCAGGTCAGTTGAGAGAGAGGCATGATTGTTTAACACCCTGTTGAAATTTGAAACATAAAAAGGTGTTTCTTCATGATTTCCACTTGTGTTGTTATTGTTAACTTGAACTAATACTATAAAAAAATCTGAAAAAATAAATATGTTAGATGTAAGAAACTTACCTTGACACCTAACTGAAATAAAATAAGTTGACGTTGAAATACAAATATTACTACAACTGAAATGTAAATAAAAATAAATTCAAGCCAAATGGAAAAAATAATACAAGTGACAAAGGCACCTAACAAAATTACTAATAATTAAAATAATAAATAAATACAAACAGAAAATATAAAAGTAAAAGCTCATTTAAAATGTTAATAAATACTATAATAGTTTATAAAATAACACTGAGAACAAATGAGAATTCTGTGGTTAAAATTCTAATTGTGGAGATTATATTTTGAGCAAAAAAACAAACAAAAAACAAAACCACAAGTATATTTTCTACCATGATATATATCTAAATACATACAATTAAATAATAGTTTTGGCCTAATTTGGAAAAACTACAGCTTCATTGGAAATTATGCATAATTAAAATATTCATATTACAAATAGTATAAGTAATATTTACCTTGATTTTTCTTTATTCAACACAAAGAAATAAACAAGTTCTTGATAGTAGTTAAAACAATATTATTTAGCATTTATTATTTTTTAATGATTCCACAACTGTGGTACAACTGTAATGTTTTTTTTTTTTAAATTGCTATAAATAATTTTTATTCAATAAATATTAATATAGTCAAGGATTATTTCACTTTGTTTAAATCAACATATTTTTAAATAAAAAAATAAAAATAAATAAAAGCTAAATGAAAAAAAAAACACAAATGACAAAAAAACATTAAATTAAAAAATTACTATAACTGAAAGTCAAAATATTTTAAAGTAAAATATAAAAATAAAGCCAATTCAAATTATTAATAAATATTATAATAGTATATAAATAATACTAAAATAACACTGATTTCTAGCACATTTCAAATTAACATTCTGGGTTGAAAAAGGTGTTTATGGCAGTGTTTTGAAGGAAATAACTACTAATTTCATAGTATATTTCCTACCATGGCATATATCCAAATACACTCGATTCAATTATTTTTGCATAATTTGAAAAAATTACAGATTCATTAAAAATGATTCACAATTTAAATATTCACATTTTAAGTCATTTTCACATAGATTTTTCTTTATTCAACATTTTCTTGATCATGATATGTACAAGTTCCTTATAAAACCATTAAAACATTTATTATTTATTTATTTATTATTTTTGACAGCTGTAATGTTTATAAAATAGCTATAAATAATTCTAAATGATTATTTTACTTCGTTTAAATCAACATAGTTAAATGTAGTAATTAATATTCTTATGATGGAATTTCATAATTTAAGATTGAAAGTGTGAGTCTGGGCCAAGTAAAAGTGTAAAATCTATATGTAATGTAGCAAAAATAAGTGATGAAGGCATAGTAAGAAGTTTTAATGTGACCTTCATTTAACAAAAAAAAAAAAAAAACTCTTGGACATAAATGATGTTGAAGGGATGCCTAAATATGTTAAAAAAAAATGCTTAAGAAGATAAATGCTGTATCTACTTTATATCCGTAGGGAAATTGTTCTGTGTGTCCGGCTGGATATTTTTGTGCTGGTTCAGACACAGTAACAGGTGGAACTTCCATACCTGTACCCTGTCCTAAGGGATATTACTGCCCTCCAGGTACTGGCAAAATGACTGTGAGTGAAAGATGAGGACACTTGAACCCCATGAGGACATTTGAACCCTCTTTTTACTCTATACTTTGCATTTAAACAGGCTCAGAGTCAGGAGTGAGCTTCCCCTGCCCTGTAGGCACTTTTAATGGTCACTTAGGCCTGTCTAGCGAGAATCAGTGTATCTCCTGCCCCCCTGGTAAATACTGCAGCTCCTCTGGCCTGGACTCCCCTACAGGCAACTGTTCTCCAGGGTGAGTGAGCTTATTAGTCAGCTCAGCTCCCGTGATGTCCTCTCAAATGTCCTGTTGAATAATATAGGCCTATTTTCTCATGCTAATCTCTTGAATTTTGCAGTTATGTGTGCAACCAGGGTGCCTCGTTCTCAGAGCCAGTTGGAGATTCCACAGGAAGCAGATGCACAGCTGGCTTCTATTGCCCAGCGGGTGCCAGCCATATGGAGCCTTGTCCTCTGGGCACATTTGGCTCATTAGAAGGTCTTACTTCAGCATATGTAGCATAGCTGCACTGTTAAATATGGATGAATGAAACTAACATTGTGGGTGTTTGAATAGGAGCAGCATCTGTAAAGATGTGTCAACCGTGTACACCAGGACAGTACTGTGCAGAACCTGGGCTGAGTTCACCCTCTGGGCCTTGTAGTCCTGGGTACTATTGTATTCAAGGATCACACACCTCTACGCCTCAGTTCTACAACAGCACAGGTCTTTTTCTCCACATACCATGATGTTTGATGATGGTAATGAGTGTAAGCATTGTAATAGTAATGAGTTTAATTATTTTTTTTAGATTGTGAAGAACCTGGAGCTCGTACAATGGAGGATGTCTATTCTCAGATTCATTTCATTGGGGATGTTTGTCCTCAAGGGCACTATTGCCCAACAGGCAGTGCACGACCAGAACCTTGCCCACCAGGTAGAGTTTAAACCAAATATTTGTGACCCTGGACCACAAAACCAGTCTGAAGTAACAAAATTTGTAGCAATAGCCAACAAAACATTGTATTTGTCAAAATGATAAATGTATTTTTTATGCCAAAAATCATTAGGATATTAAGTAAAGATCATGTTCTATAAAGATGTTTTGTAAATGTCCTACCGTGAATATATCAAAACTTAATTTTTGATTGGTAATATGCATTGCTAAGAAGTTTATTTGGACAATTTTAAAGGCGATTTTCTTAATATTTAGATTTTTTTGCACCCTCAGATTCAAGATTTTCAAATAGTTGTATCTTGACCAAATATTGTCCTATCCTAACAAACCATACAGCAATGGAGAGCTTATTTATTCCCAATTCAAAAAAATTACCCTTATGACTGGTTTTGTGGTCCAGCTTCAAATGCCAAATGCCAAAATGAAAATTCTGAGATCATTTACTAACCCTCATATCATTTCAAGCCTGTATGGTTATCTTTCTTTTATAAGACAAAAAGGAGACATTTAGCAGAATGTTCACACTGCTCTTTTTCCATACAGTACCATAATCATAGAGTGATGATGGGTTTTCAATTTGGGTTTTATTATGTATGTAGTAGTTTTATTGCTTTTTTGTCCTTTTTGGAGCTTGAACATACTCTACTGTTCTGAAGTTTAAGATCTATAAGATTATTTTGAAGAAATTAATAATTTTATTCAGCAAGGATGCACTAAATTGATCAAAAATGTCAGTTGGACATTTATATGTTTACAAAAAATATCTATTTTAAATAAATGCTCTTCTTTCTTTCTGTTCATAAAGAATCCTGAAAAATCTTGGTTTCCACTGTTTTCAACTTTTCCTTGAGCAATATGTAGCAAATCTTGTAATGTTTTGAAGAGACACTACTATATCACCTCCAGTTTAGAGAAGTATAATTAAAGGAGACATCGGATGTCCATTTTCCACAAGTTGGTATAATTCTTTAGGGTCTTCAGGAAATGTCTCCCACTTTGTGTCTGCATACTTTGGTTCCTCAATGGTCGTGTAAAACATCACTCGTTTTACCTTGTCAAAAAAGCAGCTCTGTTCACAGCGACCAGTTTCGGTGCATGACTCTTTAAATGCTAATGAGCTACTGCTGACTCCACCCCTCTCTTCCTTTTTTGTGTATTCTGTGGCACGTTACCATCAAAAGCAAAACTAATCAACTGCGTCCTCAGTGATTCCTGCATTGCTTTTGAGACACTGTTGTCACTACAGCTGCTCGAGGGCAGAGAAAATGGCGGACAACGTACAGCTGGCTGGAATATGCTAATACGGGACAGTCCGTCAGCGGCCGTGGGCGGGGCTTGAGTAATATGATGTCATACTTCTCAAAAAAATCAAAACAGCTTGATAACTGACACTGTTTAGGCTTTTTTCAGGATTAAAAAAAAGAAGTGAATGGATTTTTATCATTGTAGGGTGGTCGTGTCCACACACTGCTAAGACACATTTATATGCAAACACCATGTAAAGCTGAATTTTGCATCCGATGATCCTTTTAACATTAAACCGCACAGTGTCTCATTGCTGTTTAACCAGATGATCTCTGATTGTTTTGTATTACAGGTTCCTTCCTGAGCCAGCGTGGTGCTGTGTCTGAGACAGACTGTCGTCCATGTAGCCCTGGATTCTACTGTCCAGACTGGGGTCAGAGCTCTGCGGAGCTCTGCTGTCCTGAGGGCAGTTTCTGTCCGGCAGGTTCTTTAACAGGTCATCTACCTGGTAGGATGTACTACTGACGAGGCAGAAATCCATATTGTCCTCTGGGCATCAGTTAAACTGGGGTACTGGATGTACAGAGCACAGAGCGGGTTTCATAAATAGAGAGAGACGGTGTCTACTTCCTCCTGCCATTTATCTTTGTGACTAACTACAGCATCTCTACAGGGTTGCCCTAGTGCTGTCTGAATTATTTAGTACTGTTGTCATGAGATGTCTAGACATCGTCTATTTATATACTGCCACTCTCTTACCTTTATGATCTGTCTGTTCAGACCGTCAGTGTCCATCTGGTCACGCATGTCCGTATGGCAGTGTCCAACCTGCCATCTGTCTGCCTGGTACTTATCAGCCTCTGCCATCCCAGGCTTCCTGTCAACCTTGCCCACCAGGTAAATATTATATGGATGAGTCTCTCAAAGCCTGTTAAGAAATGTCTGGCTTGTAGTTCACAGCAGAATCATAAAGAAAAAAATAAGAAAATAAATTCTACATTGACTGAAGTTTGCATTACTTTTTGGACAGATAGACATGTTTTACCATACTTTTTCTATAGTTACCCTGATTATCTTGATATTTTACTTCTACTATTGTTGTCAGTAATGATTCTTATTGCTGTGATGCAGGATGTTTTTTATGTTATGGTAAAACAATACACAATGATTTTTATGATAATAATATAAACAAGTAATTAGAAAAAAATCTTTATGTTTCTAAAAACAGGCTTTATTTGATTCAATAAAAAAAAAATCGTAATTATTTATTTTGGGTTTTGGAGTGAAAGATGACCTAAATCTTTCTTGACAGATTCCCTGAATGTCAAAAAAAGTCTGGGTCATATTTCATCCCAAAATCATAAGAAAAAAAAGAAAAGAAATTCAGCATTAGTTTTTTGCATTGGCTACTTGCATTGACTGTTTTACCATACTTTTTATAGTTACCCTAATTATCTTGACATTTTACTTTTATTGTTTCCATTGCTTTCAGTAATAATTCTTATTGTTGTAATGCAGGATATTTTTACATCACAGTAAAACAATACTTTAATACAATGATTTTTATAATAAAAATTAATGTGCCGTTTTTAAAAATTCCTTATTTTTAGCAAAAAAAAAGTAATTGTTTCTTTTGATTGTGGAATGAAATATGACCTAAACATTTTCTTGACAGGTTTCTTGACTTTTAAGAAATATCTGGGTCATGTTTCTTACCAAATTCAAAAGTATTCCATAAATTAAGTTTTAATTTTTACTGTAATGCAATGATTTTAATAATAAAAATAAACATGTCATTTTTTTTATTCTGTTTTCAAAAATTTGTTTATTTGCTTAAAGAATTTTTATTATTATTATTATTATTTGATTTTGGAGTGAAATATGACAAAGTAATTTTCTTGACAAATTCTCTAAATGTCAGGAATGTCCGTCTGGGAAAAAATGGAACAGTATCTCAGAAAATTAAGCTTACATCTACATTTGAAATTTTATATGTACTGTTTTCACTGCAAATTATGATTTTCAGTACCATAGTATGATATTTTTTAACATAATTTTCTCTTGATACAATATATATATATATTTTAATTCTAAAAAGTTATAATAATAAGCCTTATAATGTCTTAATTTTTTCTTTTGATTTTGGGGTGAAATATGATAAGATTTCTTGAGTTAAGAAACGTCTGGGTCATATTTCTCTTTATATTCAAATGTATTTCATAAAGTAAGTGTTAATTTATACTGCAATACAATTATTTTTATAATTACAATAAACATGTAATTTTTTAATTCTTTATTTCTAAAAATAGGCTTTATTTGCTTCAAGAAAAAACACCTTAATTATTTCTTTTGAAATATGACCCAGAAATTTTCTTGACAGATTCCCTTAACGTCAAGGATGTTCTGGATCATATTTCTTTCCAAATTCAAAATATTTCCAATATTTCCAAATTCAAAATTCCAAATTCAGAAAATTAAGCTTACATGTACATTTGACATTTTACTATTCTCACTGTAAATGACAATTTTCATTATTTTCAAATAACATTACAGAATTTTCAAAAAATGTTTTTTAAAATTTAAAATCAGAGTATTTAAAAATTTTAAATCTTAATGATCCAAATAATAATAATAATAAGCCTCATAATTTCTTTATTTTTTTCTTTTGAATTTGAAGTGAAATATAACCTAAACATTTTCTTGAAAGGTTTAAAATGTATTTCATAAAGTTAGTCGTCATTTGTATTTTGCGTTGACGTTATTTTCAGGACGATTGTTTCACTGTTGTCATTTATTTTCTATAGTGATTTTCATTACCACGAAAAAGAATGTTTTTTTTTTTCACATTAGTAATACAGTGATGTTTTAAAACTGAAAATTAGCATATATATATATATAATCTTTATGGTTTTAATTAACATAGAAGTGAATTGTTAAACTTTTTTTCTGCTAGGTTTTTACTGTTTGGCGGCTTGTACCACTCCACTTCCTTGCCCTGCGGGCACTGCGAGTATGATTGAGGGCTTGCAGTCTCAGCTGGATTGCTCTCCATGTCCTCCCGGATTCTACTGTAACACCAGCGGGCTAATCAGCCCCACCGGACCCTGCTCTGCAGGTCAATGCCATAGAAATTTCCATTAGAGCCTGTTCCGCTGGTGTGTATCTTAATTTTACATCTTGTTCTCCCTCCATAAAAGGCCATTTCTGTTCATCTGGAGCCACAGAGCCTGCCCCAGTCTCTCAGATGTATGGAGATATATGTCCAGCAGGACATTACTGCCCTGAGCAGAGCAGTGCTCCGTTACCCTGTCCAGTCGGCTTCATTCTCCAGGACAAAGGGGCAACTTCTTTTAATGACTGCTCACCTTGTCCTCCAAGCAGATATTGCATTGCACCAGGCTCCTCTCAGCCCTCAGGTTGGCAGATCATAAATACTACACTGTAAACCAAAAAATAATTCAGATGAATGATGATGAGAAGAAGTGATGGGTATGTTATGGTTGCCCCCCTACAGGGTTTTGCGCTCCAGGTCACTATTGCATCGGCGGCGCAGATACGGCCGCACCTCGGGGCACACCCTCTCAGCATACATGTTTTTGTGACCTCATATCTTCATCCCACCTCCAAAAGTTTGATCTTTGCTTTATGAAGCACAACATAACCTGCTCAATTCACATTTCAGGTAGGACTTCTTGGTGTGCCACTAAATCATTTATATGGTAATGGATGAGCCTGTTAAAACTGACTGACACTTCTTCAAGGAGACGGTGCAGGAGTCTGGACCGATCTGGATCCCAGACCTCTATTAGATTTAACCGAGTCTGAGGGTTATTCAGAATCACCTCTACAAATCACAGAAACATGCTCTGACTTCAAAGGAGACCTGTGTCCTACAGGTACATAATACACACTGATATATATGTTAATAAAATACTTCTCAAAATTGTATTAAAAGGATTGTTCACTCAAAAGAGTCATAATTTATTCACTCTAATGGCATTGCAAACCTGTATGGAATTTTCAATAAGGTGAAGAATATGGTGAACTATTTATATCCATTAGGGGTTGACTGATTATCGGTCTGGCCGATTATCGGCACTGATATTAAGCAGTTTTATGGTTATCGGTATCAGTAATTTTCAAAAACGATTTGTAAATAATATTTCACCAGACATTTATGGGCCATTCTACAGAATTGGTCCAATGTCAGAGTTGGAAACATCTCAAAAAAAATGTCTTTTTCCAAAAAATGTGTAAATATCCAAGGTACAGTTCATTCTCATATTGTATTTACAGGAAGTTTTGAAATATTTGTCCTCTCCTCAAATTTGTCACTACCGAAATACAGTAATAATAATTTAATTAGATGGGTTATATTGACCTATTAAGAATTTGCTTACATTTACATTGTAAATATATTTTTTTGCTATTTTATTAATTTTTTCAGAGGTAAATCAATAGCAATTACATTGTTAACAACATTTCAACTGTAATTTATGAAATTTGTTGTATTTTGAATCCAGTTTTTTGTAAAAGGGAAAAAGATGATCATACTGATTTCAAACTTAAGGATTCATTAGTTTGAATATACATTGAACCAAAAACTATTATAACATCTTAGTTGATAATTCAGTATACTTTATTTTTGTTAAAATATCCTATGTTTCAGTACTGGAAGCACATTTTCGGTGGTGACAGTAATGCTTTGGTAGTGACCACATCATATTACAGAATTTTAACTTGCATACTAAAACATACTAAAATACCAAAAAAATGTTGTAACTGTTACTGTACTAAAATTTTGTTTATTTTCCCCAGATAAATGATTACGTGTTCCCTTTTTCCTATCTGTCGTACACTCCGAGTTGTGTCAAGTGTACGACACTAGGGCTCCCAAGGGCGACCCCTAGTGTCGTACACTTGACACAACGTCTCCGTTCCCTCCATCAGGGAACGAGGGTTACCATACGTAACTGAGACGTTTGTCACTACCGAAACAATGATGGCATGTGTTTTTTGGTTGTGGGACAGCAGTTTGCACCAATTCTGTTGAATGGCCCATATATAGGTTCAAAATATCAGTTATCGGTCTACTTGATCTGTAACAATCAATATCAGCATCGTCCCTGAAAAACAAATATCAGTCAGCTCCTAATATCTGTATAAGATCATGATTATTATGTACTGATGGCTAAAGCTCAATGATTTTTTTTTGCAGGGTCTTACTGCCCAGTGGGTTCGTCTCTTCCTCAGCCCTGTGATTCAGGCTCTTACTGTAATCAGACTGGCCTGCACACTCCTGCAGGCCTCTGTTTTGCTGGATCCTTCTGCCCCACTGGCTCCTCAAATCCCAGTGCTATGTTTTGTCCTCCTGGACACTACTGTCCCCGGGGCACACCACTACCCCTGCCCTGCCCACAAGGCACTATGAGGAGTAAGTAAACTATTTGCTACCTAGGGCAACAAAGACAATTCCTTATTAAGTGATAAATAAAATAATCAGCTGGGAATTTCATTACTGGTTATAGCTTAAAGGATAATCGTGCATTTCAATTATTTTACAAAAGAAATTAATCCTGGTCATTATAGAGTAAATCTTCAATTTATCTGCAGTACTGTATCTATCAGTATTTCTTCTTAGTTACATTCTTCTGTTCTTTTTTTATATCTGTAATGCAATAGACGTTTGACTTCTTGACTCTATCTGGCTATTAACATTTTACTTGCCATTAACCGATTAAAGTGTTTTAAAGTGGATGTTTATCAATCACTTTCTGATAGTAGAGTCACTTTATGGTTTGAACTCTTCCGGCAACTTTATAGTTGTATTGTTTTAATGCTCACTAGGCTCTGCTGGAGGATCCAGTTCAGATGATTGCCTAGAATGTCCACGAGGACATTTCTGTGAGAAAAGAGGCCTAACTGAGCCCTCTGGTCTGTGTTCTGATGGCTATTATTGCCCTGGAGGACAGAACACATCCAGACCACCAGAGTATGTGTGTGGTGCAGGCCACTTCTGTGAAAGAGTAAGTTGAAAACTTGCTGTATACACATTCACATTTTTATTTTATTTTATTTTCACATTAAATACAGGGACAAACTTTTTTTAATTTTATGTTTTTTTATTATTTTTTTTTTTAACTTTAAAGCAAATTTATCTATTTACTTATTTATTTATTTTTATAACATTAATGACACTAGTGACATGAAAGGACCAAACTTTTATATATATATAAAATATATAATTAAATATTCTGTTTAGCATTTTTGCTCACTTACTAGGTCTTGCCTAACCTAGTATAATGGCACAAGTGAAAAGTAAAAACACCTTTAAAAGTCAAGTAACTTATATACCAGACAAGGCACCTGGCTAATCTTTATATATTTAAACCTTTTCATTATTTAATTTAAAATTAGGTTATATAATTATGCGTTTTTATAAGGAATTTTTTTAATATTTACAGTTTTCATGACTGAAATGTACATTTTAAAAATGACCCAAACAAAAACACTGTAAAAGTATAAAAACAAAAGCAAAATGGCATAAATTAATGAATTTAGTGAAATTGCTTTTTATTAATTTGAATCTAATGCCCTAATTTGTCATTTTTAGTGCATTTAAAGTGATAGTTTACCCAGAAATGACAATTCCATCATTAATTACTCACCCTCATGTTGTTCCAAATCCATAAGACCTTTGTTCATCTTCAAAACACAAATTAAAATATTTTTGATGAAATCTGAGAGCTTTCTAACCCTGCATACACAGTAACACAACTAACACGTTCAAGGCCCAGAAAGGTAGTAAGGAGATAAAAATCGTCCATGTGACATCAGTGGTTCAGCCTTAATTTTATGAAGCTACAAGAATACTTTTTGTGTGCAAAGATAACAAAAATAACAACTTTATTCAAGTATTTCTTTAAACAATGTTTTCAAGTAGAGGAATGCATGTGCATGCATTGTGGTGCTCTTATGAATATGCATTAAAGACTGACACAGAAAAAAAGGAATTGTTAAATAATTTTAACAATGTCGTTACTACATTTCCGGGCCATGAACGATGTAGTTATGTTGCTGTCTGCGCAGGGCCAGAAAGCTCTTGGATTTCATCAGAAATATCTTAATTTGTGTTGTGAATATGAACGAAGGTCTTACGGGTTTGGAACGACATGAGGGTGAGTAATTAATGACTGAATTGTCATTTTTGGTGAACTATCCCTTTAAATCTTCTAATATGTTAAAAGTGAATTTAAAAATCACAGTGACTTTCATAAAACATACTTATATTGTTATTGCTCTAACAGGGCAGCATCATAGAGAGGCCGTGTTTCCCAGGTAGCTTCCAACCCAGTCTAGGCCAGCGTAGATGTGAGATGTGCCCTGCCCGCTTTGTCCTGAAAATGGTATGAATGATCTTGCAATAAATTAATGCATGAAATATATCTGTTCTATATGCCTTTACGTAAGTATTTTTTTCTTGTGCTAGGTATGACATACCCATTCCAATGTCAGCCTGGATTTTAC
The DNA here is from genome assembly GCF_022985175.1 of Labeo rohita. Taxonomy (NCBI): domain Eukaryota; kingdom Metazoa; phylum Chordata; class Actinopteri; order Cypriniformes; family Cyprinidae; genus Labeo; species Labeo rohita. Next base: position 20,928,789 of record NC_066883.1, on the reverse strand, counting down.
TGTCCGGTTGGGGCTTCTAATCAACATCCATGTCCTCCAGGGAGTTATGGGAACCTGTCTGGATTGGCCGAGTCTTCTGAATGCTCTCAGTGCGACCCTGGGACCTATTGTATGGGATCAGGTATGACGCATGAACAATGATTAAATATTCCCCAGAGAGAACATGCTAATCCTGCTTGGTCTGATATGTGGAGCTGATATTAGTTTTATCCGTCCAGGAAATGTGTCACCAACTGGCTTGTGCAGTGCTGGATTCTTGTGTTTTGGAGGAGCCGTCATTCCCTCTCCAAATGATAATGAGACTGGAATACTGTGTCCAACTGGGTCTTACTGTCCAGCTGGAAGTTTTGCAGGAATACCTTGTCCCAAGGGCACGTTTAGGTATCAGTGTGACGCATTACAATACAAACCAACTAAAAAAAAATACAAAATTATAATAAAGCAACTAAAAAAGCAGAACATTCATTGCATTATATAAAAAATTGATTAAAAATGTAATCCTATTAAATGCAATTTTTAAAAATACTAAATAAATTGTTTTACAGCAATCAGCGTCAACTGTCAGATGTAAGTCAATGCCAAAACTGCACACCAGGGTTTTATTGCTCAGAGCCAGGCTTAACCGCAGTCAGTGGTCCATGCTTGCCAGGTTTGAATATCATTTACAGCAGACATTTTTTAGGCCTTCACAGGGCTTTTTGAAGATGAATATTAACATGGCATGTTGTATTTGCACAGGGTTTTTCTGCAGTGAGGGATCACCGACCGCAGTCCCCGTGTCAGCCATGTATGGCGATATTTGTCCTCCAGGTCACTATTGTGAAATTGGTAGCGCTGTGCCAACTCCTTGTCCAGTGGGCAGCCGGCGCCCTGATAGTGGGGGAAAGGGCACAGATGATTGCATGCCTTGCCCTGGAGGTACCGTAATACTTTATTTTGGAGACATACTGTCTGCTCCATTGACTTTATAGGGCTCCATTTAAGTAAAATTTACTGAATTAAGGAAGTTGCTACCATTTCTACAAGAGGTCAAAAAAATTAAGTCTACTCATAGGTCTCTTTATGTATTGTTGTTTTGTAATCGCAGGTCAGTTTCAGGATCAGAGGGGGCAGAGCGAGTGCAAACCCTGTCCTCCAGGTTTCCATTGCATCAACCTCACTAGAGGCTCTACAGGGGCCAGCTCTCCTTTGCTCTGTCCTGAAGGCTTTTACTGCCCCAATGAGACTCAGTCTGGAAACCCAGTTCCATGTCCCAAAGGCACATACAGCGATTCTCTAGGCCTCATTTCAGCAGGTGATTTATTCTGTTCTGTATTGCAATAACTGAGCAACTGAACATGATTAAATGCTGTTTTTATATAATTGCAGAGCAGTGCCTGGTATGTCCTATGGGCCTTTTCTGCAGTTCGGATGGACTCTCTGAGCCCTCGGGGCCCTGTGCTCCTGGATTCCTCTGTTTTGTGCAGGCCACAGTTCCCAACCCCACTGACAACAGCACTGGCACTTTGTGTCCACCGGGGGCATACTGCCTTCTGGGAACAAGAGCAGGTGCTTTTTGGAACAGTGTTATACTATATATTAATAGCCTTTAGTTTTTGTTTTTAAATACAGTTGAGGTCAAAAGTTTACATACACCTTGCAGAATCAGCAAAATGTTAATTATTTTACCAAAATAAGAGGGATCATACAAACTGCATGTTATTTTTTATTTAGTACTGATGTGAATAAGATATTTCAGCTGTATTTTTTGTTTAGTGATAGTTGTTTGTGAGTCCCTTGCTTGTCCTGAACAGTTAAACTGCCCGCTGTTCACTAAAGCACTGATCTTATCTCAGAATTTGGATTTGTATGATGCAACCATGAGTCATATTCTATTATTGTCTAATTCTATTGTACCGTGTAGGTGAATGCTCTGCAGGCTACTACTGCGACTGGGGCTCAAGCAGTCCAGAGCAGAGCCTCTGTCCTGCCGGTTTCTATTGCCCTGCTGGCACACGCAAGCCCCTGGCCTGCACTGCAGGCACTTACAGCTCCGTCATGGGCAACAGCCATCGAGAAAACTGTGAGCTGTGCCCATTAGGCTTCTACTGTCAGGGTGCGTTATTCATTCTGTCTACAAGGAAATTGGTTTAAAACAATCTCTGTGCTCTTATAAATCTATTACAATAGATCATATTGCATTACAATGCAGGGGAAGCAGTAGCAGAGCCTGTTCTATGTCCACCGGGGCATTTCTGCCCCTCAGGCACATCACAGGGCACTCAGTTCCCCTGCCCTCCAGGAACAGTGCAGCCACAGTCTGGGACAGCCAGTATAAATGAATGTCTACCATGTCCTGCAGGTCAGACTGAAAATATATGACAACAAAAAGATTTTTTGCATGTGTAGACTACCGTACCAAAAGTTTGTGGGTCAGTGATATTTTTTTGACAGAAATTCTATGTACACTACCAGTCAAAAGTTTTTGAACAGTAAAATAAGTCTCTTCTGCTCAAAAAGCCTGCATTTATTTGGTCCAAAGTACATCAAAACAGTAAAATTCTGAAATATTTTTACTATTTAAAATAACTGTTTTCTATTTTAATATATTTTAAAATGTAATTTATTCCTTAGATTTCAAATTGAATTTTTAGCATCACTACTCCAGTCACATGATCCTTCAGAAATCATTGTAATATTTTGATTTGCTGCTCAAAAAACATTTATTATTATGTTGAAAACAGCTGAGTAGAATTTTTTCAGGTCTCTTTGATGAATAAAAGAACAGCATTTATCTGAAATATAAATATTTTGTAACATTATAAATGTCTTTCTCATCACTTTTGATCAATTTAAAGCATCCTTGATAAATAATAATAATGCTAAATGTTTCTTGAACAGCAAATCAGCATATTAGAATGAATTCTAAAGGATCATGTGACACTGAAGACTGGAGTAATGATGCTAAAAATTTTGCTTTGGTCACAGAAATAAATTACATTTAAAAATATATTCAAATAGAATGCAGTTATTTTAAATAGTAAAATATTTCACAATATTACTGCTTTTGCTGTATTATAGACTTCTTTAAAAAACAATAAAATCTACTGTTCAAAAACTTTTGACTGGTAGTGTATATGGAGTAAAAACAAACAAACATCTAATTCATTTAATTTGTCTGTCTAGGCATGTTTTGTGCTCGCCATGGTCTTTCAGAGCCAACAGGGCATTGCCAGGATGGATTTCACTGCCCTTTGGGTGCCACAAGCCCCAACGGCACTGGAAATGTGGTATATATAATCACTTCTGTTTCTTAATAAAGACACTGTGTGTTCACATAGGGTTAAACTCATTTACAAAGTGTGATTTGCAGATTGAATCTACAGGCAACAACATGTGCCCGCCCGGCCATTATTGCCCAACCGGCATCGGCTCTCCTCTCCCATGCCCTGCCGGAACATTCTCCAGCTCCCCAGGGTTGAGTGGGGCGGAGCAGTGTCAGCCGTGTCCTCCTGGATACTTCTGTGAGCAAACTGCTATGGTCCATCCATCAGAAGCATCTCTTTGTGATGCTGGGTAATTATATCTATGCTTTTCAGTAGCTAAACATGGTCATCTGACAACGGTACACCCACACCCACTTGAGTTGAGCCAGCCGGGTACACTCATGCATTGCTAATGCATCTTAGTGATGTGATTTCAGATGTGAAAGATTTATTGTCCATTACTGAATAGTGCTGGAACTATTATCGATATTCTCCGCTACTGAAATGTTATGTAAAGTGCAAATGAGTCAGGAAATGGTTTCAAACGATAACTTATTAAAACGACACTGTGGATCCAGTTTCTATCCAACTGTGGCTGGGTTGGAAAACAGATACAGTGGAGTGGCAGTGAAGTGCTTTTGCAATTGGCTCGTTGAGGAGATTTATTCATCAGGCTTCTAAAACCTGGTATGTGCTATAAAGTTCATGACAGATTTATTTCTCCCTCACAGATATGTGTGTATCAATGGCAGTCGTAGTGCTCGACCAGTAGATGGACTGCAGGGTTATATTTGTCCGAGCGGACACAATTGCCCCATTGGTACTCCATTGGAAGTGCCTTGTGAGCCTGGCACATACAGCAGTGCTCCTGGCGCCGCCCATTGTCTCTCATGCCCAGCTGGCACTATGTGTCCTTCCCCTGGCACACAGGAGCCTTCCCAATGTCCCATGGGTGAGTCCAACCCTGTGCTGAGATTATTATGATGGCTCATGAGTAATTATGTTTTTCTGTTCTGCTGCAAATCCTTATTTTTCATCATACAGCTATTCAGAAGTTTGCAGTTGTTAGATTCAATGTGATCTCATGATGAAAACATACCTGTGGGAACTTTTTCACAAGACACGAAGTACGTACCACCATGTACGCTTCGTGACATTTGATTTGAAATGTCCACTGATTGGCGCTATGAGTTTTGATAAATGTACAGATGGTTTTATTTGACATGGCTTTCGTGTACGTCACCACAGCATTGACTTGAAATGTCCATTGAGTGACGCTCTAATTCTAACACTCTGTGATGTTTTAAAATAACATAGCATCTGCACTACACCTAAACCTACCCGATAGTATGAACAAAAGCAAATATGATGGAAAAATGCAATTGCAAGCATGCCATTTTAGCTTGTTTTTCCATCTTTTAGCTCTTTCATCGTAAGTCATGTTTTTCACAGGATTCACACCCAAGGATTCCGCATCCCAAAGTCCAATTCTGTGCCGGCTGAGTTACTGAGCAAGCTCATTATGTCAGAAAAGCAAAACATATGGAGCTGTAATCATAACTGTGTATGAAAACGATTGCAAGTGCTCATTGCCGCCTATAGTGTTCAGTTCTGTTGGAAACAGCAGTGATATGTACTTATTGGTACGTATTTTCCGTCTTGCGAAAAAAGTTCCCACAGGTAGGTTTTCATCATGAGATCAGGTAGGTTCAATCTTTTTTTTATATATCTTTACATTTTTATCTTATACAGTACTGTGCAAAAGTCTTAGGCCACTAGTATTTTCATCAGCTAAAAAATGGTTTAAAGTCAGTTAAAGTCGGTCTTTTGCTGTAGTGTGTCAGTAGGAAATATCAGTTTACATTTCTAAACATTGATTTTGCCATTAATTATAATAATCCAGTAAGATTTTTGTATAGAGCACAGGCTGTTAACAGACTCCTTGTGCAAACAGAGATCTGATCTCTCCATCATTCAATCCAGTCTGTCTTAAGAAACAGCAAAAACTGAGACAGACTAAATCCAGAAGAACTGTGGCAACATCTCCAAGATGCTTTAAGTAACCTATACCTACAAAGCTACAGTACTGTTAAAATTTTTAGGCAGTTAGTCACATAAAATGAGGATGCTGTCAAAAACAATGTCATAAATAGATTTTCTTTATCAATGAACTTCTATTAACTAAAATAAATCAGCATTTGATGTGACCATCCTTTGCATTTAAAGTAGCTTTTGCCCTATGTGCACTTGTGCAGAGTTTTTCAGGTAGATTTGCAGGTAGGTTACTTGAAACATCTTGGAGATGTTGAAACAGTTATTCTGTTTCAGTTATTCTGTTTCTTCATGTCATTCCAGAGACAGACTGGATGATGATGAGATCAGATGTCTGTGTGGAGCACTGGCTGTTGTCAGACTGCCTGTGCAAACAAAAATCTCACTAGATTATTACAATTAATGGCAAACAGAATGTTTGGAAATGTTAACTGATGTTTCCTACTGACACACTACAGCAAAAGATAGAAATAACTTACTTTAAACCATTTTTAGATGGTAAAAATACTAGAGGCCTAAGACTTTTGCACAGTACTGTATGCTCACAAAGGCTGGATTTATTTGACCAAAAATACTGTAAAAACCATGAAACATAAGAATTTAAATAACTGTTTTCTATTGTAATATATTTTAAAATGTAATTTATTCCTGTGATCAAAGCTAAACTTTTATAAGTGTTTTAGTTACATGTTAAAAAAAAAAAGTCTCAGATTACGAGATTAAAGTCGAAATTATAAGGATAAAGTCAAAATCTTTAAAGAATAAATCGAAATATTTTGCGAATAAAGTTTGGAGATAAATATTTAAGGAAAAAGAACAAAATTGTGAGAATTCATTCTCAGCAGTTACGAGATTAAAGTTAGAATATTTTAGCCTATATTGCGAATGCATATGGCCCGGATTGGGAGCGCCGAGAAATTCCAAAGTCTCAAAAGTCTGGAGTAATGATGCTAAAAATTCAGCTTTGAAATCACAGGAATAAATTACACCAGCCTCCAAAAGTTTGGAAACGCCCTAGAAAAGTGGGGTTTTGGACAATATTGGCATGAATTCTTTTTAATTTGTGATAATTGTGCACTGATAACACAAACTACGAAAACATATTTTATTACATGAACAGTTTATACATAGAAAAAAATTAAATTTTAGATTAATCAAAATATCCACCATTAGCAGCTATTACAGCTCTGCATAATCTGGGCCTAAATTCATTGTATTCTAAACTTAATTGGCAATCCATTGCTGAAGCTATTAAGGTGTGCTGACCCAAAAATCTTTTAAAAACCTGGGCCAAGTTTAAACCAGTAACCAGGCATCACAGCTGGCAAAGGGGCATGTCTGACTTTGACATGTATATATTGCCATTATTTTGTAATTAAAATGCAAATTATTATTGCTGGTCTTCAATAATAATGTCAAGTTACTTTAATGTATTTGCACCAAAAAAGGATTTATGTTGATATCGTCCAAAACCACACTTTGCCAGGGGTGTTTCCAAACTTTTGGAGGGCAGTGTACATTTAAAAATTTTACTGGTTTGCTGTGCTTTGGATCAAATATCTGCAGGCTTGGTAAACAGAAGAGGCTTCTTTAAAAACATTTAAAATCTTACTGTCCAAAAACTTTTGACTGGTAGTGTATTATGATGTTTGCTCACAATCTGCTATCTTTCCTGTGTTGCATCAGGTCATTATTGCCCTGTTGGCACTGCTGCAGCTGTACCCTGTCCTGTGGGCACACTGGGACAGGTTACCAGGGCTCAGTCTGTGGCTGCCTGTGTCCCTTGCCCTACTGGACTCTATTGCAGCTCACCTGGAACATCACAGCCACAGGGTCTGACATAATCCCACATTTTGGTTTTAGTCTGTGGCTTTATCATATAGACTCATTGTTGTTTTGTTTGTAGGCCAGTGCCAGCAGGGTTATTTCTGCCAAGGGGGATCTCCAAATCCTGCACCTCTCAATACGACGGGCTACCTCAGGAATGGCCCCTGTCCGCAGGGTCACTTCTGCCCTTCTGGAACCCTAATGCCTTTGCCTTGCCCAGCAGGAAGCATTCGCAACCTCACCGGTGTGTACAGACCCACGCGTTTATTTTAATAGAATCTATAAAACTTTCAAAGCCTCTAAGGAAAAATATTAAAGCAGTTCAAAAGGGCAGTTATTATGCACATCAAAAAACCACAAGAGGAGCAACATTTAGTTGCATATGAATAATTTACCAGGGATGGAGCATCAAAATAAATGAGCTATCAAAAACAATAGGCTGTGTGGCTTAAAAGCACCAGTGCATAAATAATACTGCACAGATTCAACTTCAGTTGCACTTATAAATTCACTCTAGCGATATACTTTTAAATAATTCACATGCATCTAAATATTGCCGTTTCCATATTCTCTGGAACCTTATGCACATTAATATTTTAACATTTACCTTCTTTATTTTCTAACATACTGTGTTTTGTGTTTATAATATTGATTTGCCCACAGGGGGTTACTCCATAGAAAGCTGTCTTCCCTGCCCAGCAGGACATTATTGTGCTAGCGAGGGCCTGGATGCTCCAAGTGGACCTTGTGCTGCAGGTTTTTACTGCCCAGTAGACTTCTCTTCCACCACCCCTCACGCCTTCCTCTGCCCCAAGGTCAGTTCTGCCTTCTTCACACCCTTCTAGCTTTTTTTAATCTGAGCTCAGCAACCTGACTGACAGGTTTTGATCTCTCAGGGTCATTACTGTCCCTTGGGCTCACCCCTGGCCTTGCCCTGCCCCACGGGACAGTACCAGCCAAATCCGGGGTCGGATAACTGCATCCCCTGCCGTCCAGGCTATTACTGTGAGGAGGCAATTATTGGAGACCCTCGGCCTTGCCCACCACACTCCTACTGCCCCGCAGGTAACCCATGCTGCTGTAACTCTCTATATTATACATGTGGTCTCATTAGTGGAAGTATATTATCTGATTCTCTTTGTAATTGCAGCCACAATGGTTCCTCAGCCCTGTCCCAATGGCACATACACCCCACCTGAGGTTCGGGGTCTGCAGGAGGAGAGAGAGTGTTTGCCGTGTCCACCAGGAAAGTTCTGCAAGTATGTTTAGAGATCATATAAGGGTGCTGCTTCAACCATGGGCACTTATGACCTTTTAGACTTTTAGAAAATAAACTTAAACTTTACACACTCTCTCTGATTTTATTATTTATTTGTATACTACTATTCATTTGATCAAACTACAGTAAAACAGTAATATTGTGAAGCATTATTACAATTTAAACTAGCCGTTATCATAAAATAGACAACTTTTTATCTCACAAATCTGACTTTATTCTTGCAATTATGAGTTTACATCTCGCGATTTTGACTTTTTATCTCAGGGTAAAAAAGACTGATATGTTTTCAGAATTGTGAGTTTATATCTCACAATTCTGACTTAATTCACAATTGTTTTTTAAAGATATAAACTTGTAATTCTGAGAAAAAAGTCAGAATTGTGAGTTTATATCTTGCAATTCTGATTTTACAATTGCGAGTTTATGCCACAATTTTGAGAAAAAAGTCAGAATTGTAAGTTTATATCTTACAGCTCACATTATAACGCAATTGCAAGTTTATATCTCACAGTTCTGAGAAAACGTCAGAATTGCAAAATATGAACTTGCTTTGTGAGAAAAAAAAGTCAGTAAAGTTTATATCTCGCAATTCTGAATTTATAATTTGCAATTGCGAATTTACAAAAAAAGTCAGAAAAGTTTATATCTCGCAATTCTGACTCTGAAATTGCGAATTTACATCTCACAATTATGAGAAAAAAGTCAGAACTGTGAAATAAAAACACACAATTACCTTTTTTTATTCAGTGGTGGAAATGGGCTTTTATAATTTAATGCATCCTTCCTGAATAAACTATTAATAATACTTAAATTTAAGAAAACAGCATTTATTTGAATTTTTTTTTTTTTTGTATCATTATGCATGAATTTCCTGTCACTTTTTATGAAATTAATGCATCCTTGCTAAATAAAACTATACATTTCCTAAGAAAAAAACCTTATTGATCCCAAATCAGCAGTGTACATGGATCAGTCTTTTTCTGAATATAATGAAAATTGAATTATTGGGGTTTTGTGTCTGATTATTCCTCAGGGCTGGCCAGGTGAAAGGCCTGTGTGCTGCTGGATTCCTGTGCATCTCTGGAAGTTCAGAGTTTACCCCTCAGGCCGCTTTTCTGCTGAACAGAGACCAGTGTGAGTGGGGAGCGCAGTGTGCTGGACCGTGCCCTGCTGGTACATTATTCATCTTCTTATAAACGCTTCCATTATAGAGTCTTAATACATTAATAAAGTGATTAAACAATCTGTATTATATGATCCGCATATCACAAGATACCCACACTGTGTGTTTACTTCTGGTCCTGTTTATTTGGACAGGCTTTTATTGCCCTGAAGGCACAGAAGAACCTTTATCTTGCCCTGCCAGCACTATAAGAGAAACTTCTGGAGCAAGTGCTATACATGACTGCCTTCCTTGTCCTCCAAGACACTGGTGCCAAGAGGGTACGTCAACTGCTATACTAGAATTTACACGTGCTATATGTAATTACAGTTGAGGTCAAAAGTTTAAATACACCTTGCAGAATCTGCAAAATGTTATTTTACCAAAATAAGAGGGACCATACAAAATGCATGTTATTTTTTTTAGTACTGACCTGAATAAGATACTTCACATAAATTACGTTTTCATATAGTCCACAAGAGAAAATAATAGTTGAATTTAAAAAAATGAGCCCGATCAAAAGTTTTCATACACTTGATTCTTTATACTGTGTTGTTACCTGAATGATCCACAGATGTGTTTTTTTTTGTTTAGTGATAGTTGTTCATGAGTCCCTTGTTTTTTCTGAACAGTTAAACTGCCCACTTTTCTTCAGAAAAATCCTCCAGGTCCCACAAATTCTTTGGTTTTCAGCATTTTCGGGTATTTGAACCCAACAATGACTGTATGATTTTGAGATCCATATTTTCACACTGAGGACAACTGAGGGACTCATATGCAACTATTACAGAAGGTTCAGATGCTCACTGATGCTCCAGAAAGAAAAATTATGCATGAAGAGCCAAGGGTGTAAACTTTTGAACAGAATAAAGACGTGTACATTTTTTTATTTTGCCTAAATATCATGTTTTTTTCATTTAGTACTGCCCTTCAGATGCTACTGAAGATACTTGCATGTTTCCCAAAAGACAAAATAAGTTCAATTTACCCTGATCTTTAAATTCAAAAAAGTTTTCACCCCCCGGCTCTTAATGCATCGTTTTCTTCTGGAGCATCAGTGAGCGTTTAAACCTTCTGTAATAGTTGCATATGAGTCCCTCAGTTGTCCGCAGTATGAAAAGATGGATCTCAAAATCATACAGTCATTGTTGGAAAGAGATCAAATACACAAAAATGCTGAAAAACCAAAGAATTTGTGGGACCTGAAGGATTTTTCTGAAGAACAGCGGGCAGTTTAATTGTTCAGGACAAATAAGGGACACACAAACAACTATCACTAAACAAAAAACACACAGCTATGGATCATTCAGGTAAAAAGTGTGTGTGAAAATTTTGAACAGGGCCATTTTTATAAATTCAACTATTATTTTCTCTTGTGGACTATATGCAAAAGTCTTTTATGTGAAATATCTTTTTCAGGTCAGTACTAAATAAAAAATAACATGCATTGTTTATGATCACTCTTATTTTGGTAAAATAATTAACATTTTGAAGATTCTGCAAGGTGTATGAAAACTTTTGACCTCAAATGTATGTCCAGTTGTACTTTAAATCTCACAGTTAATTTCTGAGATATGCCCATATAGTAGTGTACACTATAGTAGCTTGTTACATCCATCTGAATAAAAAATGAAGCCTTATTTTGTTTTCTGTCTTCTTACAGGTGATCCCATCCCACGCATGTGTCCACCAGGCTATTATTGTGATGGCATAGCTGATTATGAGTCTAATGGGCGACCCGGGCCTAGAGAATGCCCCCTATTTACATACAGGCCCACGCCTGGGGCAGGAAGCAAAGGAGACTGTCTAACCTGCCCCCCTGGCACTTTTTGTAACTCCACAGGTCTGACAAACCATTCAAAACATACTGTAGTGTACATATAATTTAATATAATATAAATAGTGTGTATATAATCATATATAACAGCTTCATTTCTTTTTTAAAATGATGATCTACATTCATTTAAATCTTTGTGTTTCTTTAATGAGTAAACTTTGTTATTATAACACTCCCTAGGGCTCACTGATTTCTCCAGCTTCCTTTGTCCACCGGGTCATTGGTGCAGTGGGACAGGTTTCCCAGTGCCCTGTCCTGCAGGCACCATGAGGGCACAGGCAGGGGCAGCTGCTGTCGGCCAGTGTGAGCCTTGCCCTCCTGGTACCTACTGCCCAGACTCTCGCACCACAGGCCAGCCTAATACAGCAGGCATCCCATGCCGAGCTTCTTACGAATGTCCTCCAGGTAGGTGTGCTTTCTACATGATTGATATTCACAAATGCACAAGTTCATAAAATGCAAGTATTATAACTATGAAGTGTAATAAAGTAATCCATCATACAGGCTCAGTGACGGAGACCCCTTGCAGAGCAGGTTCATACTGTAGACCCCAGACAGGAGAACCCACACTGTGTCCTGCAGGATACTACTGTCCTGAAGGATCTCACACCTACAGCTCACCGCAGCAAGTGTAAGCACCAACCTACTAGGGACCTACTTCGTCCATCTACGGAACACAAATTAAGATATTTTTGATAAAATCCAAGAGCTTTCTGACCCTGCATATTTCTTTTTACAGATGTACTTTTCCACATTACTGCCCAGCCAACAGCTCTGCCATGCTGTCCTGTCCAGACGGCTGGATGCCGCTGAACACCAGTGGGTTGAGGAAGTCTCAAGAGAGCAGTTGTATGCTGTGTGGGGCCGGCACTTATCGGCCCAGTCGCTCCCCTCACCTCCAGTGCCTCCTCTGCCCTCCAGGACATCACTGCCCTCCGGGTCAGTACTGAAGAGCTCCCATAATACAAACAACAGCAGCACTAATTGATTATGTTGACTAATTTAATGATCTGTTTACTAGGCTCACACCATTATAGTGATCAACCCTGTCCAGTTGGGTACTTTTGTCCACAAGGCAGCTCCGATCCTGTTCCCTGCCCGACTGGCTCATATGGAAACCGCACTAGTGCTGAATCACTTGAGGAATGTCACAAATGCCCACCAGGGACCTTCAATCACTTGCACGCCCAGAGAGCCTGTTTCCCCTGTGGGAGTTCGTCCACCTCAGATGCAGGTCAGACTGTGTTGTAGGAATCTAAAGGACATTTTCTTAAAGGGATAGCTTACCTAAAAATGAAAATTCAGTCATTAATTACTCACCCTCATGTCATACCCGTAAGACCTTCGTTGATCTTCGGAACACAAAATATTTTTGATGAAATCCGAAAGCTTTCTGACCCTGCATAGACAGCAATTCTCTGTCATTCTTAAAAAACAAACCAGAGCATGTAATGTATCTATTTTGTTTATTTTCGTAGGAGCATCCTCTTGCACCTGCATAGGCAAGAACCGTGCATTTCAGCACTCAGATGGGTCTTGCTTGTGTAAAACCGGTTTTGTCTTCTACAATGAATTAGACTTCAAAAGCTCCACCGCAGACAGTCAACTCGACTGTCAGCCTGAGGTGAGATGTGTGCACTTTAGCTCCGTGTTTCTTCAGTACATTTGTGTGGTGAGACAGTAAGGAGCTCTTCATTCTGTGTAGGTGAAGAAGCGCTGTGGGGCAGGTCAAGTGAGACTGGCCTCTACGCTGGAATGTGTCGTCCCATCCACCTACTCCTGTAACGTCACATGTGGACCTCACGGCGGGAGTTTGGATGTAGGGATGGGCATGTAAGTTCACTGTTGCAGTGAGGAGTGAGTCTTCTGTGTGTTAAAATGTCAACACTTTACTGATCATTTACTCACCCCATGTCATCCAAGATGTTCATGTCTTTCTTTCTTCAGTTGAAAAGATTTTTGAGAAAAACATTCCAGGATTTTTCTCCATATAATGGACTTCAATGGGGATCAATGAAGGTCCAAATTGTAGTTTCAATGCAGCTTCAAAGGGCTCTACACAATCCCAGCCGAAGAATAATCTAGCGAAACGAATGGTCATTATTTATAAAAAAAACCCAAAATGTAAATACTTTTTAACCACAAATGCACGTCTTGCACTAGCTCTGCGATGCACATCTGCAGATTCATGCGTTGCACAATCATGTTGGAAAGGTCACACGCAATTAGTTCTTCGTCTGTGTACTTTAGTTAAAAAAGGTAGGGTAGGGTGAAAAACTCTCATTTTCTCCTCCAATTTAAAAATCGTCCAACATCGTTGTTTTATCTTTTTTTTTGTTTACTTGCTTTGCATGTTTACTATATAAACATTGGGTCGGTACTTCCGCCTATGTCTTGCATGAGCTTTCCAACATGATTAAGTAATGCGTGAAGTCAAGCTAGTGCAAGACGAGCATATGTGGTTAATTTTTTTTAGAAAATGACCAATCGTTTCAGTAGATAAGACTCTTATTCTATGGCTGGGATCATGTAAAGCCCTTTGAAGCTGTACTGAAACCGCAATTTGGACATTCAACCCGTTGATCCCCATTGAAGTCCATTATATGGAGAAAAATCTTGACATGTTTTCCTCAAAAACATTAATTTCTTTTTGACTGAAGAAAGAAAGACATGAACATCTTGGATGACTTAGGGGTGAGTAAATTATCAGGAAATTTTTATTCCTATGGTTTCATATAATGATTCATAGCTAATGATTTTTGTTTATAACGAGACGTTTATGTGTTGTTTTTCTGCAGTTGTCACTGCGATAGGTACGTGTCAGCAGAGGAGGTGTGTAACTCTTCATGTGTGTCCACATTGCCGGTGCTTTCTGCCAGGCAGGATACAGATGGACAGCTACTGTTGAGAATCAAAGCTGCAGATGAAAGCAAAACCTGGAGCAGGGTGAGATCTGGACCTGTTAAAAAGACAATTCATTATTATGTACAAGTTATTGTACTGTGATTAATGATGTGAATTCATGCTAAATATAATATTGGTTATTTTTTCTCTCAGAATATGATAAATGTGCTAGGACCAGATGTTCATGTCAAGAACATTGGAAGGATCCAGTTTGTCCAGTTTGCTCCCGAGGGAGTGTTTGGTTGGATTTTAAAAGACCCCGTGCTCATTGACTCTTTAGTAAGAGGTAAGCTAGTTTCCAGACTCAAATATTTTGCACAAGCCTTTTTAAGTACAAGTCCAAACCTACACTTAATGATAAGCTTATATATCCTTCCTCAAGGTCTTCCTCAAGAGTCCATAACATTAGTATAAAATCTTACTGACCCCAAATTTTGAACAGTAGTTTACATGAATATTTAATTAATACAGCTGTATAAATTAACAGTGTCAAACATAAACATTACCAATGAACAATAGTACACTACCAGTCAAAAGTTTTTGAACAGTAAGATTTCAATATTTTTAAAGAAGTCTCTACTGCTCACCAAGACTGCATTTATTTGATCCAAAGTACAGCAAAAACTATTATAGAAATATTTTTAGCATTTAAAATAATTGTTTTCTATTTGAATACATTTTAAAGTGTAATTTATTCCTGTGATTTCAGTTGAATTTTTAGCATCATTACTCCAGTCACATGATCCTTCAGAAATCATTCTTATATTCTGATTTACTGCTCAAAAAATATGTATTTTATTTTTGAAAACAGCTGAGTAGATTTTTTCAGCTTTCTTTGATGAATAGAAAGTTTAGAAGATCATCATTTATCTGAAATAGAAATCTTTTGTAAATTTTAAATGTTTTGTAATTTAAATCTTTATCATCACTTTTGATAAATTTAAAGCATCCTTGCTAAATAAAAGTAATTTCTATAATTTCTTTCCCATAAAAATTATACTGACTCCAAAATCTTTGGAATGGTATAGTGTATAATTTTACAAAAGCTTTTGTTTTCAGATAAATGCTGATCATTGGATTTTTCTATTCATCAAAGAATCCTGAAAAAAAAACACTCAACTGTTTTAAATATTGATAAGAATAATAATTAAAATGTTTTAAATGTTGCATATTAGAATGATTTCTGAAGGATCATGTGACACTGAAGACTGGAGTAATGATACTGAAAATGTAGCTTTGATCACAGAAATAAATTACATTTTAAAATATATTCACATAGAAAACAGTTATTTTAAATAGTAAAAATATTTCAACATTTACTGTTTTTGTTGTACTTTGGATCATATTAATGCAGGCTTAGTGAGCAGAAGACACTTCTTTAAAAAACATTACAAATCTTACAGTTCAATAACCTTTGACTGAGTGTACATTCTCAAACTTGTACTTGTTCATGATACGTAATGCATTAACTGATGTTAACGGACTAAACTTAATTGTAAAGTATTACAATTATTATCCGTTTTTTAGTACAAAGCCCTCTGTATTACTTAATTCTGATCGATCCGTGTATATTTGATGACTGTGACTGATTTTATATTCTTTCTGTTTCCTATTCTATACTTCTATTTCCTTTCAGAACCAGTTAAAATTCTAGAGAGAGATTTCAGGAAGAAACGACACGCTGATCAGAATGAGGTTTCCGAGCCTCTTCCACGGATCCCGAATCCTATAGCATGTCTCTCCCCAAACGACATGCTCATCTTTCAGCTCACCATCAACCACACTGGTATTGCTTTGTCAAACACAGCACTAATAATGAATATGCCTAGAATATGTCTGCATGTTTCATGTCGTTCTGTGAATTTAGACCGCCACCACAGCCACTTCCCAGTGTACCAGAAGGACCACCTGTTCAGCAGTAACCCTGGCTGGGATTTTGGGGCATTTAGACGTCTGCAGCATCTTGTCAAACACACACAGCTAAATTCCAGCAGGTAAGACTAGATACAGTAGGCATATCACATGTAGCTTTCAACACAGATATGCAGTTGATCTTCATGTCATTTATCTTATTAGATTTGCGCATGTGTTCATGGAGCCAGGAAAGTATGTGTTTCTGGATAACGCCGTGCCGGACTGGAGTCTGATAGTGGTCGTGAGTGAACAGGGCTCTGAGTGCAGTCCCACAACGGCTGTGTTTCAGCCCACGACCCCTGCACAGCTTGTCCGCCATGGGATTGTTAAACAACACAGCTTAAACCTGCTTCCAGACTGGGGACTTATCACAGGTGAGTCAATTTTTGAAATACAAAGTGGCATTTTTCTTGCTAACAGGAATGCTTAACATACTGTGCTTGGTGTTTCCATAGGGATCTTGTCTCTGTTGGTGTTGCTGATTATAGTGTTGACAGCCTCTGCTCTTGTCTTGAGGCCTAATCGGTCCAGCCTCATCGCTCAAGGGAGGCCAAAACCCAAGTGGCGAAGCTTGGGTGAACCCAGTGTTCCTATTGAATATGTTTATAACACAGACAGGTAAGTGAACTGCTTATCGCTGAGGTTTGTTAGTGTTGTGATGCCTAAATTCACCTGAAGCATTTAAAGCAATCTGTAGCATAATAGGACGGTGTTTTGTGTTGTGTTGTAGTGTGGATGGCTCTGAGCCTCTAGGTCTGAGAGGAGTAGGAGAGGGAGCAGAATCAGAGGAACCTGCTGTTTGCAAAGGAGGTAACTGACAATCATCTGAAATTCCTGACAGATGATAAATATGCAAAAACTCTTCTGAATTCTGTCGAATCTCTTATTGATGTGAAGGTTTCAGAGTTACACTAATGGAGCTGGAAGAGTTTAATGTGAAAACGCTGTATGACAAGTTAGAGGATCAAAATTTACATCTGGCATCCCAGCTGGCAAAGCACAGAAAAGACACACAGGAGTTTTACAGGAACATGTGCCAGCAAATTGATGCTCTGAGGGTAAGGTGAAAACAGGAAGGCAACTGAAGATAAGAAATGCATTAAAAAAATAATAATAATAACACAGTCTCTGTAATTAATCAGCTTGTGCATCTTCTATTCAGGACACATTAGAAAATATGGAACCCTCCAAACTGAACCAGCTGAAAAAAATCCTAGACAATGAAGTTTTAATGAAAAGAGAAACTGCTCATGGTGAGACAGCAGTTTGCTTTAACTTGAGTTTTATATCTATATACATTCTTAAACAGTCACAGGTCTGTGAAAGTATTTTTGTTGCACCAGAGCCGTGGATGGGGCTGATGGAGGCTGTGCTGAGATCTTTGGAAGGGGTGCTGTGCAGGATGAATGGGGAGGTTTGGCAGCAACAGGACAGCACAATTACAAACAGCCACAGAGACACTCGAGAGAGTGAACTTCACACTGGATACACTCAGGTTACTTATTTTAAGGCATCAGAACAACACAGAGCAATGGATAAGCAATGACTGAACTTAATAGTGATATTAAAAAAAATAATTCAGTAGAAAATTTTGTACACTTGTAAGTAAATGTCATTCTTTAAATGCTTCAAAATTATGCTTTTTTATTTAGTGTTATGTGCTATTCTCCATCTTATTGCATTGCTCAGGAGCAAATTACCCTCCTTCATCCCCAGCTCCTCCTTTTGTCCACAATCAGGATTTGGCTTTCTGATATTCTGATATTCCTCGTTTCCCTTGAATTATTTTGTTATGTTAAATTGTCATTAAGAACATCAAAGATATCTGCTAAATTATGTTGGTTCTGTTCTGTATGGAAGCCTGTTTCTGACTTTTTATCTCACAATTCTGACTTTTTTCCTCAGAATTGCATGACATAAACTTGCAATTGTGAATTATAAAGTCAGAATTGTGAGATAAAAACTTGCAATTCTGACGTTTTTCTCAGCTACATGATATGAACTCGCAATTATGACTTTCTCAGAATTGCGAGTTCGTATCATGCAATTCAGAGAAAAAGTCAGAATTGCAAGTTCAATTCTGAGAAAAGAAGTATATAAACTTGCAATTGCGAGTTATAAATTCTGAATTGCAAGACAAACTCGCAATTCTTTTTTTCTTAGTTGCATGATATAAACTCGTAATTCTGACTTTTTTTCTCAGATTTGCATTACATAAACTTGCAACTGCGAGTTATAAAGTCAGAATTGTGAGATAAATACTCACAATTCTGATTTTTTTTCTCAGAATTGCAATATAAACTTGCAATTCCGAGTTGTAAAGTCAGAACAGCGAGATAAAAACTTGCAATTCTTACTTTTTTCTGGTTTTCTTTTTTTGCCTTTGTATAATGCATTTAAAGTAGCACTCATAAAAATGGCACTGCTTTGCTTACAACGGTAACCAAGGAAATGCTATATCACTCTTGTTCCATTAGCGCCACCTTCTGGCAAAGACTGAATTTGCGTTATTTCAGTGCATCTGCTGTTTTACCCCAAAGCATCATTTCATTTGTAATAAAATTATTATAATAATAATAATAATAATAATAATAAAATAATTTTTGAACAAACCAAATGTTTGAACTTTATATTTGTTAGGCTAGTAGTTTTTGCTGTAGTACCGAAATTGGAATCAAGAATTGTAATTTATTATTTATTAATAATAAAATGTTGCTGTCATATAAGCATATTTATTAAAATAAAAGATAACATGGGTCAAAAACAATGATAACAGCAGCTATTTTATTTTTTTGTGACTGGGCAAGTAAAAAATTTTCTTCCTTGGCATTGAGCCCTGAATTGTGAGAACATATTTTTTTTCCCCCTTCAAAACTGAACTTTATAACTCGCAATTGCGAGATTCAAACTCACATTTGTCAGAATTGTGAGATATAAACTCACAAGTTACAAGTTTTATATCTCGCAATTCTGACTTTTTTTCTCGCAAATGTTTTGAATCTTCCAGTTCTGTCTTTTGTTCTCGCAATTGTGTGAGAATTGCAAGATACAAACTCCACAAAGAAATAAAAATCAAACAGATTTGGAATGACACAAGAGTGAGTACATAATAAAGAATTTTCATTTTTGGGTGAACTATCCCATTAAGTATTTCTTTATCATTTTACAGTTTTCCCCTGCAGACATGTCAGAATTTAAAATGGGTGCAGATACAGAGGCGGCTTCCTCAGATCCAGGTTTGACCTTGTTAAAAACCAGTTTGCAGTCTTTGACCCACGGCTCCTGCTGTGCTAACAGTACATGCTCTCATCTGTCAGGTCAACAGCAGAGCACCATCCCCTACATGAGTGAAGAGGAACTGGCCAAGTTTATATCTCTGACTCCTCTGTCCAAAACACTGCAGGAAATAAAGGAATCACTCCAGACTCTCGCCCACACGCCGAGGACAGAGGACAGTCAGTACACATTTGTGCATTTCGATTTAGTGAGCTAAACTAGAAATGCATTTTTAATGAATTATGTTGAAAATATATTTGATCTATTTATGTTTTGTGTGCCATGTAAGGTCTTCAAATCATTTCAGAGATTTGTAATGAGCTACATCTGCTTTCTTCTCCTCCAGTAATTATCAGCCCAGCAGAGAGTGAGCCGTCACACCTGATCCCTGTCGCCCTTGACAACCTTTCCCCACAGCATTTCGCTGTCTTCCTGTTTGGCTGCCATGTTGTGCGTTTACTGAGCAGAGCTTGTTCCTTCCCCCCTGTTGTGCTGCTATTGGCCAGGGCGGTGCCAGTCTCTCACTGTGATAACCTGCTGGCCTACTGCCATAAAGACTTTTATTACGACACAGCCAATCAAATCCTGTACATCCTAGAGAAGAAGCTTCAAAATGCTGGCCAGTTCATCTCCATTCTCTTACACTCAATGGCCTACATAACCTCAGGTAAGAGAAATTCCCATTGCCTTCCCTGAAGAGTTGGCAAGACACAAGGCCGGGACACATCAAGCCGACTTCAAAGAACTAGCACCGACGAAAGCGCCTGGACAAAAAGCTGTGCTTTCTTTTATGCCAAAAATCATTAGGAAATTAAGTAAAGATCATATTTCATGAAGATATTTTGTAAAATTCCTACTGTAAATATATCAAAACTTAATTTTTGATTAGTAATATGCATTAGCAAGAGCTTCATTTGGACAACTTTAAAGGTGATTTTCTCAATATTTAGATTTTTTGCACCCTCAGATTCCGTCGTATCTCGGCCAAATATTGTCCTACACTGTAAAAAACAATTTGTTGAGTCAACTTAAAATAATTTGTAACCTGGCTGCCTTAAAATTTTAAGTTCAGTCAACTCAAAAAAAAGTTTATTCAACTTGAAATGTTAAATTATACTACGTGACAACTTAGATATGAGTTGAATCAACTTCAGATTTTAAGGCAGCTGGGTTACATACACATCTGTTAAATTTAGCAAACACATATATCTAAGTTGTTACTTAGTACAACTTAACATTTCAAGTTGACTAAACTTGAAATGTTTGACTCATCAAATTGTGTTTTTTATTTTTTACAGTGTATCCTAACAAACCATACATCAATGGAAAGCTTGTTTATTCAGCTTTCAGATGATGCATAAAGCTTAATTTTGAAACACTGACCCTTATGACTGGTTTTGTGGTCCAGGGTCACATATATGAAACGTAAACAAAGCAGCGCTTGCTTACTATTTTGAATATCAGTTATGTTGATAACTTTCTTCATTTTAAGAGGCTCATGTTGTTATGACAATACATACTGAAATGCTTGGGTAAGAACATGTAACATTAGAACAGTCTTCTGTTTGTGCCGCTTTTATTTATTTACTCGTTTTTATCACTTTCGCCTAAATTCTCTGGCACTGAATTGTTAGAGAAACTAGGAATCTAATCAGAGTTCTCACTTTCCATGAGGGCCCTGAACCGTCGGCTTGGTGTTTCCCGGACTTGAAGACAAAATTTGTTTGAAATAAGTCTCTTATGCTCACAAGGCTGCTTCTATTTGATTAAAGATACAGTAAAAACAGTACAAATTAAAGGATTAGTTCACTTTCAGAATGAAAACTCTTGATAATTTACTCATCCCCATGTCATCCAAGATGCTCATGTCTTTCTTTCTTCAGTCGAAAAGAAATGATGTTTTTTGAGGAAAAGATTTCAGGAATTGTCTCCATATAATGCACTTCAGTGGTGGCCAACAGGTTGAAGGTCCAAACTGTCCAAGTTTCAATGCAGCTTCAAAGGGCTCTACACAATCCTAGCTGAGGAATAAGGGTCTTATCTAGCAAAACGATCATTTTCTAAAATAAAATACAATTTATATACTTTTTCAGCACAAGTGGTTGTCTTGCATGTCCACATTTTCACGCATTGCGTAATCATGTTGGAAAAGTCACGCTTCGGTTCAAAAAGTAACTCCATCTCATTTTCTCCTACAACTTCAAAATCGCCCAACATCATTGTTTTACCTTTTTTTAGTAAAAGGCGTTTGATTTTATTTGCACATTTGCTTTGTAAACACTGGGTCGAAACATCCGCCTACGTCAAGCATGTGTGATTACGTAATGCGTGTGTGGTTAAAAAGTATATATATTTTAAAGCGTTTGTGTTTTTTTTTAGAAAATGACAGATTGTTTCACTAGATAAAACCCTTATTTCTCGGCTAGGATCGTGTAGAGCCCTTCGAAGCTGCAATTGAAACTGCAATTTGGACCTTCAACCCATTGATCCCAATTGAAGTTCACTCTATGGAGAAAAATCCTGGAATGTTTTCCTCAAAAACCTTCATTTTTTTTTTTCAACTTAAGAAAGAAAGACATGAACATCTTGGATGACATGAGGGGGAGTAAATTACCAGTAAATTTACAATATATTTAGAATTTGATTAATTCATATGGTAGCTGAATTTATTTGAATTAGACTTTTTAAACGTCTTTACTATCTCTTTTGATCACATGCATCCTTGCTGAGTAAATGTATTAATTTATTAAAAAAAAAAAAAAAAAACTTGCTGACGCTAAACTTTAAAACTAAAATTAAGTTAAAATATAAAAACATGTATAAACTATATCTAACATACTTGTAAAGCTTAGGTATAAGTATCATCTTTCAGTAACATCTACAAAGTTCTTTGAACATAAAAAGCAGCAAAGTTTATAGGAAAAAAAAAAAAACTATGTTAAATGGCAATTCCATTTTTTTTACAGGCTCAAAATCTCTGGAATTCATAAAAGCCTTCCACTCAGCCGTATCAGCATTAAGCATGCAGCTATTTCATCACTCTTTCACTGAGGACCAGAGGAAAGGAAAGGTAAGGCACGTGTTTGAAATATATACAGTATGAAATCCAGGACGAGCTATAACAGACTTTCGCTCACATGTTAGATGGATGAGAAAAACACACCGGAGGCCTTTGGAACATTAGTAGAGGACTTCTTCAGTGTAAAAATACCTACTGAAACCCATTTTACAGATCACCTGCTGGCTGAGAGGTTAGTATCTAATGCAAGATCAGTTTTTGACAAAGTATGTACTAAAACATTAACATTAAGAACACTCACTTCAATTGATTTTAGACTTCAAGTATATAAATACTTCAAGTTGGAACAGCTCCTGCAGGAACTAAAACCAACTCTAAAAGACAGACATGGAGATGGTAAGAGATTCTGAGAGCACTTTATAGCAGGAAACATTCTTAAGCAAGCAAACGCCTGAGCCCTGGTATAATTTTAGGGTCTTTTGTGCATAGGACGAGGGCAAACTGGCTTAAAGACTCAAGTCCCAGTGAGTAAAAGCACTTTTATGAAATGTTTTATGTATTCTAAAGAGTGCACATCTAAGGAAACATCTCGTTTTCATCTACCTGTGCTTCAGGTGCTGTTTATGGAAAGAGAAACAAACAAACTTGATGAAGTTTACCAGCAGCTCTCCTCTGAACTCCACAGGGCGACATACAAATGCAGTGCATCTGAGAAGAAAGAGTCCAGGTTTGACAAACCGCTTCAGGTAACAGCCAGTCTGACTCAACTGTACATCCTCGATATTTGTGGGAGAACCAAATGCATTTAAATTGTAAAATGTTATTTCTCAGTCCTTCCGTCTGTGTCTCTCACACTCCCCACGCTTTCAGGAACAGCAGATGATGCTGGAGCTGCAAAAGTATACGGTGGATCAGAGACTGAAGGAGATGAGAGACAGACTTTCAAAACTGAGCTCAAGCCAGCGAGCGAGTCCTAATGAAGACAGACCAGCTCACGGCACAGTCCTCGCTCAGGAAGACAGCCAGACGCTCAGCAAACGCAAACCAGACAGTGGAGGAATAGAGAAACAGACACCTGCTGCAGGACAGTCCAGCAACAAGAAAAAGCAAAGCAAGCATATGGACAAAGATGAGGAGAAGGGTGTGATTGCGTGAGGAATGATATTTGAAAATGGTGATTATTTAAAAATAATTAAAAACATTACATGATTGAAAACATACATTTTTGTTCAGGATTCTTAAATGAATGTTTCAAGAGAACAGCATTTAATTGAAATACACTGTAAAAAACTATTTGTTGAGTCAACTTAAAATAATTTGTTACCCAACTGCCTTAAAGGAGAAGTCCACTTCCAGAACAGCAATTCACAAATAATTTACTCACCCCCTTGTCATCCAAGATGTTCATGTTTTTCTGTCTTTAGCCATAAAGAAATTATGGTTTTTGAGGAAAGCATTTCAGGATTTTTCTTCATATAATGGACTTCCATTGTGCCTCTGATTTTTAACTTCCAAAATGTAGTTTAAATGCAGCTTCAAAGGGCTCTAAATGATCCCAGCCAAGGAAGAAGGGTCTTATCTAGCGAAATAATCAGTTATTTTTGTCGGAAAATAAAAATGTGTATATTTTTTAAGCACAAAAGCTTGTGTAGCACAGGCTCTGGGATGCGCGTTCACGTACTATTGAATCATGTCGAAAGGTCACGTGGAACTACAGACCCAGTGTTTACAAAGCGAACGCTCAAAGACTAAGGAAGTGCAAGTCAGTCAAACGCTGTTTACAAACAAAAACGTGTCAGACGATTCTGAAGTTGTAGGAGAAAATAAGATGGAGTTTTTCACTATACTCTACCTTTCTGAGCCGGAGTACACAGACGTGATGAACTTAGACGTGATTCATAGTAGTGATGGGAAGTTTGGATCATTTTACTGACTCGGACCTTTGAGTCTCGTTCAGCAAAATGAAGTAATTTTGTTAATTTTAGCAAAATCAGCATCACGTGAAAGCCCCATAAGATGAAGGGACGACTCGAAAAAAATAGTGAACTAATTCCAGTACAGAACCTAATATGATGTTGCACATGCACGACTGAACGAATCACTCGTTCTTGTTCTTCGCGAGTCACATTAAAGATTCGTTCAAAATGAACGAATTGTTCAAGAACGACCCGTGGACGCGCATCTGGGCCTGTGCTACACAAGCTTTTCTGCTTAAAAAGTATACAAATTTTTATTTTTCGAAAAAAAATGGCCGATCATTTCGCTAGATAAGACCCTTCTTCCTCGGCTGGGATCATTTAGAGCCCTTTGAAGCTGCATTTAAACTACATTTTGGAAGTTCAAAATCAGGGGCACAATTGAAGTCCACTATATGGAGAAAAATCCGTAATTTCTTTACGACTGAAGACAGAAAGACATGAACATCTTGGATGACAAGGGGGTGAGTACATTATTTGTAAATTGTTGTTCTGGAAGTGGACTTCTTTAAAATTTTAAGTTCAGTCAACTCAAAGTTTTGTCAACTTGAAATGTTACGTTGTACTAAGTGACAACTTAGATATTTGAGTTGATTCAACTTAAAATTTGAATGCAGCTTGATAACAAGCACAGCTTTTATCAAGCCAAACCAAATTTTTTGTTTAGTCAACTCAAATATCTAAGTTGTCACTTAGACATTTCAAGTTGACTAAACTTAAAATTTTAAGGCACCAGGGTAACAAATTATTTTAAGTTGACTCAACAAATTGTGTTGTTTTTTACAGTGAAGAAGTCTTTTCTATCATAAATGTCTTTATTGTCACTCTTGAGCCATTTAACACATCATTGCTGAATAAAAAGTATTAATTTCTTTTAAAAAAAATCTTACTGCCCTAAAAACTTGATTACTGATATAAAATCTAAATGTAAAAAAATGTCATTTCTCACTGTGTGTCACTACGAGAACCAGGGAAAATTTTGCTAATTAAACATGCTATGCACTTCTGAGCTGTAATATACTGAAATATGTTTATTCTGGGCTTTATTCTCCAGTGCTTTTCCCAGTCAGTAATCTAACAGTTCATGCACGCTCATGCTCAGAGCCAGGCTAACTCTCTTCCTCTGGGGGAACAGACTGTGAACAGATTGGGAGGGAGGGTGAGCGGTAGCTGTCATCACCCGCTATCAGTGTTACAACTCGCTGTCCTTGAGCTGATACGCTCAAGAAAGTTCCACTGGCTGTGTGCCGTCTGCCTTTATCGCTTTAGATTAAACAAACAGTGTTTCCACGCAGCATCCAGGGCAGACTTTCCACTTAACATACCTGTCAGACTCAATGTACTGCTGCTGAAGTAGATGCAGTGTTTGCAAAGCCCTCATACAGAATAATATTCTCACATTCAGACTTTGTTTTGTAGATGTTTAGATTTGTTCCTAGATGTGCCATTCATTTTTAATGCTCATTAACTTTAGAAAAGTAGCATTTAAAGTTTTAAAATCCTCTACTGACACTAATGTAATACGATTTACATTTTTGCAGGCTAACAATAATAATGTTAATAATAATCTACAACTACTATTACTACTACTACTGCAAATTATTATTATATATAATTATTATACAATATATATATATTTATTATATATTATTATAATATCATAATGACAACTATTATTATTATTTTTAACAATAAAAACTATACTGTACTGACAACAATAATAATGTCCACTGTTGTTGTTATTATTATCCCTGCAACTAATATAAATAAGAAAAACAATAACAGCTAATATTGTTATTGTTGTTATTATTATTATATTATAGTTAATATAACTAATCTAAGTAACAGCAGCAACAGCAATAATGACAACAGTGGCCATTATTTTGCCTGTTTTTTTTTTTAATTAAAATAATTATTTGTCGCAATAACAACAAGAATGATTTTTTAAATATCATAATAATGTAATAAATATTATTAAAAATCATAATAATATAACAATTACTATTATCATTGTTGCTAAGAACAACAACTATTAGCAATTATGACAACAAGGCCTATTATTTTTGTTATTTTTAAAGAAAATAATTATTTGTCAACAACATTATTTTATTATTATAATATAATAATAATAGAAGTAGTAGTAATAATAATAATAAATATTCATAATGTAAGTATTATTAAAAATCATAATAATAATAATTACTATTATCACTGTTGTTAAGAACAACAACTATTATTATTTATTATTATTATAATTATTGTTATTGAAGTGACAACAATAATAATGGTTATTGTCATTACTGTTGTTGTTGTTGTTATTATTATTATTATTATTATTATTATCATTATTATTATTATTATTATTATTATCCTTGCAGCAGCAAAAATGACAACAACGGCCATAATTTTTGTTTTTAATAAAAACAATAATTATCTGTCACAAGTAAAAGAAGAACAATTATTATTATTATTAAACATCATAATTATATAATAAATATTATTAAAAATCATAATATAACAACAACAATTACTATTATCATTGTTATTAAGGACAAAAATAACAACTATTATTATTATTTTTATGTTTTTATTTTGACTTTTTTTTTTTTACAGTTTTTATCCCTGCAACTAATACAACAACAATTATTATTAAATATAATGTTAAAAAAAATTAATAACAATTACTGTTGTCGTTAAAAACGACAATAACAACAACTATCAACAATAATGACAATGACAACAATTATTTTTGTTGCTTTTAATGAAAATAATAATTTGTCACAACATTATTTTTGTTACAATAAATTGTTATGATTATTATTAAATATCAATAATATGTTGTTAAGAACAACAATAATAACAACAACTATTAATCTTATTATTATTGAAGTGATAACAATAATGGCCATTGTCATTACTGTTATTATTATTATTATTATTATTAATAGTGTTGTTGTTTTCACTATTATCCCTGCAACTAATATAAATAACAATAACAATAATGACAACTATGGCCATTATTTTTGTTGTTCTGATAAAAATAATCCAAATTATTATTGTTGTTGTTATTATTTGTGCATATCAATCTGTTTGAGTTTACTTATTTGTATAACAAAAACCTTTGCTGCCTGGCAAGCACTGTGTGAAAATGTTTTAGCGTTTGCTTTGCTCTTGTTCTGAGTGTTTGTTTAATATAACTTATTTATGAACAGGTTGTCATGCTGTATTTCTGGAGGAGGTAGCTGTGATCATGCCTATTTCTGTCCTGGCTCTCTTCATTACAAATGGACAGCTGCAATACCTGAGAGGACTCCACTTGAGTAATGAACTCATAGTCAGTCCAGTGTCGCTTATTACAAAAACCACTGTTTTATTTGCAAAAATATTGTCCTTGGAAAGGACTGAAGATCCACTGATATGTCCATTAAGGAAACATCCTCCTGTAAGTGTTGTCATTTATTATTTATGGCATATAAATGCTTCACAGTATATAAAAGTCTGTCCATTTGTAAATCTTCTAGAAAGATCTGTTGATAATGCCTCTTAGTAAAGAGCACATTAAACCTGACAGAGAAACAAAAACAAATTAACTATAGTGTAGGAACATTTCTTAAGTTTATTTCTTAGAATCACCTTTGGAAAACACTTCTAGTGAAATACATCAGGAATTTATTTGAGGAAAGCAAAATTAATTTATATAACAGGGCTGATATATTTCACTTAGCTTTAGTTTAACAGACTGAGCAAGAATCAATGTCATAAACATGAAATTGCTCCAGATCTCTTGAAATGTGTTTCTTAATTTTACAAGGCTTACACCAGTAAATAAAGGCCAAGAGATTCTTTGCAGCAGAGGGATTTCATTTGAAAGGTTTGTAATGTAGCACATAATAACCAGACTTCCTGTAGTGCTAGACAGGCATTTCTGTTTTCAAGTCCAGTGATGTGTGAGAATTGCTTGTGTAATCTCGTTCCTGGTTGTTATTCAGTGATAACGAATGTGAACTCTCCATGCAGTGTGTATAAATTCTCTTGAGACATGATTATTTATTTTGTGTGCATTATTATATAAATCCCTCTTTACTTTCTTCGATAACAGACCATGAAATAGAAAACACGGCCACACACATAACAGAGCATAAAAATGGCTAGCAGGTCACCAAAAGTGGGTGTACTAAAACTTTATCAATACTATTTATTACTATTATAAAATCCAGATTTTTCAGACCTTTCCAGATCTTTCAGCATGACCTGAGAAGCTGGTAAATAATGTGTGTAGGGTGGTTTTAAAATTTGATGCAGCAGAGCCACTGGTCAAGAATGGATTTATGAGGTGAGATTGATGGGAGGAGGTCAGAAGAAATATTTTGGAGGTTTGTATGGAGAGGTGCTTCAGCAGTAGGTGGTAAAAAAGCTGGAGTGTTTCCTCATGGGAGATGGTTTCAAACAGAGATGGAGTGGGATGAGGATGTAGGATGAGTGTTCCCTGATGGAAATAATTTATAAGAGGCATGTGCCAGGTTTTGATTGTGATTGCATTTAAACTTCAAAGAACGAATGTGGTATGTAGTTTTCATCAGTACACTGTAAAAACAAGTTGTTGGGTCAACTTAAAATAATTTGTAACCTGGCTGCCTTAAAATTTTAAGTTCAGTCAACTCAAAAAAAAATTATTCAACTTGAAATGTTAAATTATACTAAGTGACAACTTAGATATCTGAGTTAAATGAACTTAAAATTTTAAGGCAGCTGGGTTACTTACCCATCTGTGAAGTTTAGCAAGCACAAATATCTAAGTCGTTACTTAGTACAACTTAACATTTCAAGTTGAATAAACTTATTTGAGTTGACTGAACTTAAAATTTTAAGGCAGCAGGGTAACAAATTATTTTAAGCTGACTCAACAAATTGTGTTTTTTTTTTTTTTTTACAGTGTAGAAAGTAAAAGAGTATTGATTTTATTTGGCTTTTAAAAAAGAACACGTTTGCAATACTAAGAGGCCTTGAACAGCACAGTCAGAATGAAACATCATCTTTGTCACCTGTAGAAACTTGTTCTAAAAAGCTGAAAAGAATCCTTTCACTGGTAAATACTATAGCAGTGAACAAAGAGACTGCTCAGTTTCTGCAGACTCGCATAACAGCCTCAGTGTCTCTTCACCTACTCAGTATGCGGAGCGTTTCAGACAGGTCTTTTTCAATCATGCAGGTCATGACTGAAGCTGAGCTCATTCTGAGATAGTTGAAAGTTTTGAACTTACAGTAAAGGCAATCTTTGAGCTCACTAGTGAAATTGTCTAGTTTGCATTATTTAAAATTTAATATAGTTTCATTACATTGATTCCACTTATACTACAGTTACCACACCTCAAATACTGTCCAGGTTTCTCATCCGGTTTTGTTCTTAAAACTCTCTTGTGAGTACATGGCCGTAGCCAGGTTTGGAAAATTTAACAACTATACTGACATAGACTTCCTCATGGCTAGTGTTTGCGTACTTCATTTCATCCTGTTACCTACTTCTACAGATCTGTGTACTGGTGTTAAATGCTACTGTTTTTGACAGCCTTTATAACGTTTCTGACAAATAATATCATGGTATTTTTTGCATTTCTCTTACCGAATGTGGTATCCTGTCAGCAATAACCTGTCGGTGGGCTTTTTTGATTTCTGTCAGTTTAAGTGCCGGCGATGCAGTGTTGCCAGATATTGCTGTTAAAACAAACGAAAGCTGAAAAAGAAATAAAAATAAACAGAAATTATTTCAAATCTTTTGCAAGTAAATAAGAAAGATATCACTTACCCTAAACTGCATTTTCCTACTTTATTAACTTTCTAAAGTGTCAAATTAAGTGGAAAAGACAAGTCCAAAAACACTTATAAAAGCTGGGTCTGGCAACACAGAGGCTGTGCCTGTGCCCTCACTCATATCTCTCTTTCTCAAGCCTCGTTCACTCCGGCTGGGTCCCACAGCGATCATTTTTATACCACAAATGCTAAACATTCTTGCAAACTGAATTCTACATGTCATGCAGACATCCATATGAGGAGTTTAGCAGCAAATTAGTAATTCAAAGAACAAATTTTATAGTTAAACATTTACAGAGGTCCAGACCTCGGTGACCTCATAGCTGGCTACGGGACTGTCATTTTAGACCTATCAAGGGATGCTTGAGCTGTTGATAGCAGATTAATAATATAATACAATTAATAAGTTATTACGCACACATGCACGCACACACACACACACACACACACACACACACACACACACACACACACACAGAGAGAAACAGATTAAATGTATGTGAATTACTTCTTTGAGTATGTGCATCTCTCAGCAGTGTTTGGCAGCAGCGTTCTTACTAATAGCGAAACTCCAAGTTCATCATCTTCTAGAAAAGAGCTGTTATTAGTGAGAAATTACATGAATGTTTTAAGGTGCTAAACTATTTTACTGATACTGATTGTCAGAGCAGCGCTAACAATAGATTTCTGTGTGAGTAACTACTATGTGTGGTTTCGTAAGGGAGAGAGACAGCGGGAGAAAGAGAGTATGTGGTTTTTGTAGAAAATAAAATTAATTTTGTGGCAAAAACATGGAAATAATTCAGCGTTTTATCCTATTGTTAACTATATTTTTAAAAAACAGATAGTTACGTTCTTTGATTCTGATTGGTTGAGCCACGTTTGAAGCTGTTGTAAATTACTGTATGAACATACACCTTTGCTTACGTTTTTGTTGCAGACAACCTTTCTGAGTAACTACATTGTTTGGCGGAAGAATAATGTTTTTATTAATATCATTACACTTATTTTGCTCAGTTTTATTTTGTGAAACCTTACTACATATAACCGTTTTATAGAAAAATAAGCGGATTGTGACTTACCTAGGGGAATCTGGAATTTCTACAGAGGCCCTTAAGAAAATTAACAATGGTTTAATTAT
Organism: Labeo rohita; assembly: GCF_022985175.1. Classification (NCBI taxonomy): domain Eukaryota; kingdom Metazoa; phylum Chordata; class Actinopteri; order Cypriniformes; family Cyprinidae; genus Labeo; species Labeo rohita. Next base: position 20,897,349 of record NC_066883.1, on the reverse strand, counting down.
AGTAAAAGTATAGTAACTATGTTTTTTTAGCACACTGATTACCATTTGCATTACCATAGTTTTACTACAAATACTATGGATACACTCTGGTTAGTGTAGCAAGAACATGGTTAATATACCAACCCATCTGCAACAGTGTTTCCCAAGCTTTTTCCTGCCGCAGCACAGTTTGAGATGTAAAAAATCCCACGGCAGTGGTAAAAAAATACCACTAAGGACTAAAATAAATAAATAAATAAATAAATAAGACAGAATAAAGGGGGGAAAGTTTTTTTTTTTAATAATAATAATTAAACAATGTGTCGTCAGAGTTAGTATTTTGGCTTTATATATGATCAGACACTTGCACTTAACATTTTCTGAAAATAATGCTCAGATGGTGTTAACAAGGTTTTTGATGAGCGAATGACGGAGATCTGTTTTGTCCGTCATTAGAACACACATCTGAGGCAGTAAATTAATCGCATTACGTTTTCATCAAGTTACAGGTTACAAAGTTTATCGTAGTTAAATGGATGCACAGTTTTTCTTGTTTAATACATATGACCAAAATCTCATGATATGAAAGATGAACCGCTGTGCACATGATATTTAAAACATACACAACTATATTGACTACAACTAGATGGCAAATGCCAAGACTCTTCTCTGCCCTTCAAACACACAAAAACATTAACCTTTTTAACTTGTATAAAGAAAAGCTGTACTTATTCAAACAATTCTTCTTTGGATCTGAGGATCCAATGGCGTTACGAGGTTTAGTCACAAGCGCTTTTGAATGTTTTTCATTGGTTAAATATTTGTAAAACCCACAAACAGACATGACAACTTTGATGAAAGGTTTTGATCCACTTCAAATGTTGACTACTGTAGCACTGATTTAAAATAATAATAACAAAATATAACAGATGTTTTTTTATATTTTTGTGCTGCGCCACAGTGGTTGGGAGACGTTGCCTTATTAGAACATTCTTCAGCCAATCAGATTCAAGGATTCGAGCCATAGTATTAAATATAACCGTTTGAGTTTGCAATTGAAAGTTCTATTACAAATTAGGCTAATCACAATATTTTAAGATTGTGATTTAAGATTTAAAGATTCAGAAATGTGCTTATTTGATTAGTGACCTAAAATTTATTTTATAATTTATAAATATTTCATCTTCATTTTATGACATACCATTTCATGTTTAACTTTCTATTTTCAGCTTTAAATACACTGTAAAAAATAAATAAAAAACACAATTTGTTGAGTCAGCCTAAAATAATTTGTTACCCTGCTGCCTTAAAATTTTCAGTTCAGTCAACTAAAATAAGTTTATTCAACTTGAAATGTTAAGTTGTACTAAGTAACAACTTAGATATTTGTGTTTGCTAAACTTAACAGATGGGTAAGTAACCCAGCTGCCTTAAAATTTTAAGTTGATTCAACTCAAATATCTAAGTTGTCACTTAGTATAATTTAACATTTCAAGCTGAATAAACTTTTTTTTGAGTTGACTGAATTTCAAGGCAGCTAGGTTACAAATTATGTTAAGTTGACTCAACAAATTGTTTTTTACAGTGTAGGAACCCTAGGTTTTTAACTTTTTGGACTTGTGTTTAGAGAGCACTTTCATTTTATTATTTGAAATATTCTTCATTTATTCATTATTATATTATAATATATTGTATTATATGTGACCCTTATATATTATTTGTGAAAAATTCAAATATTGAGAAAATCGCCTTAAAAGTTGTCCAAATAAAGTTCTTAATAATGACTAATCAAAAATTAAGTTTTGATATATTTACAGTAGTAATTTTGCAAAATATCTTCATGGAACATGATCTTTACTTAATTTCCTATTGATTTTTAACATAAAAGAAAAATCAATAATTTTGACCCATACAGTGTATTTTTGGCTATTGCTACAAATATACCCCAGCGACTTAAGACTGGTTTTGTGGTCCAGGGTCACATATTATGTTATTTAAAAATAAATGAGCTTTTATTTATTCATACAAATATTAACATACTGATTCTAATAAACAGACTTACAGGGTTTTATCCTTAATTGCTGGATGAAAGCTTAACACTGGCCTGCTCTCTGTACACTGTCATTTTGCGTTGCTGTTGCCATGGTTTCCCTGCATCGTGGGTATAGCAACCAGCAGGCCTGCCATTTTTAGTCTGTGCCGAGACCAAGCCTGCTGGCAACATCTCCCTTGCTAAGCAGCGCGCTCGTGCTATTGTATTAGAGCTCTGTACAGATGAACCTCGCTGAGAGGCATCCCTTTCAATCCCTTCCACAATTCAGTTCTTGTTTGATTGTTTCGAGAGTCGGAATAGATTGGAAAACATCTGGCTCGTCCGCACTGGTGGAAGCAAATGGTCTCTGCGGTGTAGAAATAATTTCTAGGTCTGTAAGCCATGTGTACTTCTCTTTCTGAGAGGTCGGCATAATAAAGCTGCCATAATCCCAATGATGAAATCTGTAATCCTTAACTCTGAGCTTCACTGGGTTCCCATACATTACTACTTCAGCAAGATTAAATCGTCGACTTTCTCATTGTAAGATTAGACACAAATCTTACATTTCTGTTAGTATCCAAACAGAGATTTAATCCCAGCAAATTATCCTTCCCAGTGGTACTCTAAAGAAGAGGAATCTCTTTTATCTGTATAGAAAAGCTAAATGGGAGTATATGTATACTGTTGGATAGGCCTATGGCATATGCATTTCAAACCAGATGGATTACTGGAGTGTTGGAAAAATCCTAATTCTCAGATGTTTTCCATTAGTGTATGTCCTTATGTGCAATGTTTATATATCCTGCTATGACTGAAATCACTTTAACATAAAAGTTCAAATTTGTTGAAAGATTACTCATCCCCAGGTCATCAGATGTAGATGAGTTTGTTTCTTCAAATGAACAGACTTGGAGAAATTTAGCATTACATCGCTTGCTCACCAATGGATCCTCTGCAGTGAATGGGTGCCGTCAGAATGGGAGTCCAAAACAGCTGATAAAAACATCACCATAAGCCACAAGTAATTCACATGACTCCAACTGACATGAATCAGTTCTGTCAAGTCTGGCCAAAATATGAATCCAAAATCCTTAATAACACTTCTTCTTTCAGTGGTAAAAGTCTCTCACATCAAAATCAACTTCCATATTTGTGTAGAACTGTTAGGACTGTTTTTTGCTTGAATCTTCATCTGTGAACAATTATTTAAAGTCAAAAATGTGTCCTAAAGTTAAAATTGTTTCTTACAAACATGCAGCCTTTTCTGGATGACTGATGTTTTTATCAGCTGTTTTGACTCTCATTCTGACGGTCACCCATTCACTGCAAACGATTCATTGGTAATGCTAAAAAACAAACTAATCTACATTCTGAATGGCCTGAGGGTGAGTACATTTTCAGGAAATTTAATTTTTGGTTAAACCATTCCTGTAATACCCATGCAGTCTGCAAGATTTGTGCTGTAATTTGGTGTTCTTCTTTGAGCATATGCCACATTTTTAGCTCAAAATGCCATTTTTCATTTGTCAGTTTCTTCAGCAGTCATCATCCATGTGGCGACTGCAAACTGGAAAGGTTAGATTCGGTGTGACTCATGTAATAATTGCCGTAATTGCGGTGAAGCTGCTTCCCCGACCACGCATAGGTTAAGTAGGACCAGCGTGTGGGTTTGAATGATGAAATGCTGTTCTCGAGCGAAGACAATTGAAGCCTACAGATGCATACAGCTCATGATGTGCTGTTCTCGCTGGGGTTGATAGATGTTGTTTATGAGGGGAGAAAAGACTGATGACTGAAGAAAGGATGCTAGTGTACAGCTCAGTGATCTGTGTTAAATTTATGGGTTCTGACGAAGCTTCGGCTTTGTATCTGTCACTTTCTGTTGCATGAGTTGCCAGGACATGAGGACTCCACTGCCACCTATAAACAAATCACTTATTAGGCATCGGCCTTGAATAGAACAATCCAGTATCTGCCTTATTTTTCCCATAAGAGCAGGCACGGCCATTTATTGTCTGGCTTCCGGTCTCATCTACGTCCAGCTGTTTTTAGCTCTACAAAACAGCATGTTTTGCTGTTGGATGTTGTAAATTGGTGTGACTTACCATATTATTTTAAAGCATTATTTTAATTATGAACACACTGTTTTGTAGTGCAAACAGTTTTACCTTTTACTGCTCCTTATTATTCTTCTCTTTATTTCCTTATAGCAGCTGATGAACCAGAAGAACCATAAGCTTACTTTCGCATGGGTTCATTTTTCAGTCAATTTTTGACACACATTCGTAGCTAGAAACTTTGAAAATGTATTTATTAAAAACAGCGCAATAGGGAATGTTATCATACAGTATGGGGTAAATTGCCACAATGAAACCTGCCATTAAACATTATGTTATAGGGGTTTTGCACTTAGGTCACAATTTGTTCAGTTACCCAGAAGCGTGGCCATATTGGCAATAAACAAGAGCATGGATTGCACAGTTAATGTACTACTGAATACGTTGTTCTGCTAATTTATGCTGTCTAAACCACGAAAAAAAAAAAAAAAAAAAACATGTGGAAACTGTGAGACTTAGTGGGCAGGAAAGGGTGCAAAATTTGGACAAACTAAAGTAAATAGGTGGTAAAAATACGTACAAGCAGTATTAATTAAGATAATAGCCTAATATTTCTCGTACCTGACCGGAAATGAAAAAAAACGAGCATGAATGTTGTCGAGATTCTTGCCCTGGTAATCCTGGTTCAGTTTGGCCAACCACAAATGCCTTTTGTTCCTCAGACAGTTTTTGCACTCTTCTCCTTGATTTGTTATAACTTTTGGCAGTCTATAGTACTCCAAATGTTTTTTCCTGGTACGACCAATTAGTGCAGCCCAAAACATGACAATAACTGACCATTTTCAGCAGAAATAATCAGTAAAATTTCTGAGTTTCGTTCGGTTCAGTGGCATTGTTTACTTTCAGTGCTGCTAGTATTATGGCCGGTTGATGACGTGTCGTGAAAACACTCTAAAGGTAAAACAATTATGAATCACATTAATATACAAAAAAGCAAAACGCTAAAAGGTAGCATGCAATAACATGTAACTATGGTTTTGTCCAGTGAATATTATGATTAATAAGTAAGTAAAATTGTAATATGTGTAAAACACGTGACAATTTCAATAATTTGTGTAAAAGTATCCTTAACATATGTGACCCTGGACCACAAAACCAGTCTTAAGTCGCTGGGTTTTATTTGTAGCAATAGCCAAAAATACATTGTATGGGTCAAAATGATTGATTTTTCATTTATGGCAAAAATCATTAAGAAATTAATTAAAGATCATGTTCCATTAAGACATTTAGTAAAATTCCTACTGTAAGTGTATGAAAACTTAATTTTTGATTAGTAATATACATTATTAAGAACATTATTTGAACTTTAAAGGTGATTTTCTCAATATTTTGATTTTTTTGCACCCTCAGATTCCTGATTTTTAAATAGTTGTATCTCGGTCAAATATTGTCCTATCCTAACAAACTATACATCAATGAAAAGCTTATTTATTCAGCTTTCATATGATGTATAAGTCTCAAAATGACCCTTACGACTGGTTTTGTGATCCAGGGTCACATATAAGCTTTTAAGTCACTTGTCATTATTTTAGTTGTTTTAAGACTCTTGGCGTATCCAGTTAAGAAACTCACTTCCAAGCAACGTTTGTATAAATCAGATTGAAAGTAGACCCACCGGCGCATGCGCACTGAGCACGTCTGTCATGAGTAAGTGGCTACTTAGTAAGAAAACAAAGACAGGCGTCTCTTATTCTACAGCTGCGGAGCTTTGACGATGGAGCATCTGTACTGCTCATGCGGATGCAAAGGAAACAAAAGGAAACCGTAAACCTTTCTGTCACTGACATCTTCTGAAACAGCTCGTTGTGGAGGCGCTGGATTTCTTTATTCGCGCGAATTTTCTACAGGAATCATTTAAGATCCACAGGTCTTTAGATTCACGAGCATCGCCATGGAACAGCGGCGCCCGCTTCTAGTTTAAGACGTTTACGGATGTTTGTATCTCGGTAAGAAAGCTCAAACTTTCTTTGGAGAAACACGAGATGTTCATTCCGTCCCGTAGACCAGGATGAAACGTCCGCATCCAGTTGTTTCCTTCAGTTTGTTATTGAAGTCATAGTGTGACGTTTCTCTGTTAGTGAATAAGTAAACATCTGAGGTAAAATCTAATAAATTGGGCGCTGTCCGTGGTGCTGAAGCCATAGTCTGTATTAATTCATATTATATATATATATATATAGCCTTTGAACCTCTTCATAATCAAGTTATTGTCGGGTTTTTTTCTCTCTGTACTTACAGGAAGACTCAATCTGTGACGCCGCCCTGTTGTTAGATTTCCCAGCATGGCAACTCACATGAAGCTTGTGTTGCATTTGCTATTGGCGTTCATATTTGTTGGTAAGTGTTTTGAAATTTTAAATGTATAATCTGAATAATAAATAATGACAAGACACCATTTAAAAATAAAGGAATAACAATGCTAGAGAGATAATAGTAATATTAAGAGAATTTGCAATAGCATTTAAATGTGTTAAACTTGCAATATAATGCCAACAGGCATATGAGTCTTTGTAATTTAAAGTAGTTTCTAAGATAATGCGTGATTGTAATATATGTAGTACATAATATGTGACCATGGACCACAAAACCAGTCATAAGTGTCAATTTTCCAAAATTGAGCTTAATACATCATCTCAAAGCTGAATGAATAAGCTTTCCATTGATATATGATTTGTTAGGATAGAATATTTGGCAGAGATACAACTATTTCAGTATATGGAATCTGAGGGTGCAAAAAAATCAAAATATTGAGAAAATCGCCTTTAAAGTTGTCCAAATTAAGTTCTTTGCAATGCATATTACTAATCAAAAATTAAGTTTTTATATATGTACAGTAGGAAATTTACAAAATATCTTCATGGAACATGATCTTAATTTCCTAATGATTTTTGGCATAAAAGAAAAATCTATAATTTTGACCCATACAATGTATTTTTGGCTATTGCTAAAAATATACCCCAGTGACTTAAGACTGGTTTTGTGGTCCAGGGTCACATATATGTAGTACATCAACATATCAAAACTCAAATAAAATGTATTTATTTAGCATTTTCTGCAAGTATTGCATTTTTTAATGAACACTTAACATACATAAACCATTTAAACCAATTAATTGTACATCAGAACATTAGTACAGACAGTATTTGTGGTGGGTGAAGTACTTCTTTGAGAGTCACGAATTCACATATCTGTTAAATTTGTCTGTTAAATATATATCTGTTATAGATAGATATATATATATATAATCCCATACAGAGATGGCGTTAATTCAGCTGTAAACAGTACCGTAAGTGTCAATGACTCACGCTGCCTTTCCTCACAGATTGTGTCAGTCTGGTGTCATCAGAACATTAAGAGATTTAAAATAGAATTTAATCTACCACTGAGTTTGCATTCTTCAACTAGTGACGAAATATATCACAACTAGTCATAATTATACATTGTCTATCCTTGTGGGATGGACAACTACATTTGGTGTTCCCATTGGCCCGTATAACCCTTCAAACAGAATAGGGCACGATGAGTCTTGACAGCTTGTGCTTGAGGCTGTGAGTTATATAAGATGGCCTCCATTTCAGCAATGGCAGAGAGGTTATGTTCACAGTCGAGCGAACACTCCAGAACAATCTTCACATCACTGAGGCCTCAGCCTGGCCCCTGTTCAATGGGCCGTTCTCTGCCGCCAATACTGAGCATGTGTCTGCAGCAATCGCTGTGCTGTAAGGTATGTTTTAGTCTGAGAGGGAGTCGGCTGTGAGCGCTTTCTGGAATTGGAGCTTGTAATGGATAATGATCTCTCTCTGTCTCTTTTCTCATTCTCTGCTCCCTTGAGAAATCTCTGCCTCAGATTTAATTGACCTCCATAAAGTATATTCAGATTGGAGCTGCGTTTTTGGAAAGGGGTGAACTTTTCACTCCAAAGGGCATGATTGTATGTCCTACATGTTTATGAATAGATAGATACAGTTGAAGGTAAAAGTTTACATGCACCTTGCAGAATCAGCAAAATGTTAATTATTTTAGTGGAATAAGAGGGATCATACAAAATGCAGGTTATTTTTTATTTAGTACTGACCTGAAAAAGATATTTCACATAGAAGACATTTACATATAGTCCACAAGAGAAAATAATTGTTGAATTTATAAATATGACCCTTTTCAAAAGTTTACATACTCTTGATTCTTTAGAAAAATCCTTCAGGTCCCACAAATTCTTTGGTTTTCCAGCATTTTTTGTGTATTTGAACCATTTCCAACAATGACTGTAAGATTTTGAGATCCATCTTTTCACACTGAGGACAACTGAGGAACTCATATTCAACTATTTCAGAAGGTTCAAATGCTCACTGATGCTTCAGAAGGAAAAACAATGCAATAAGAGCCAGAGAGTGAAAATGTTTTATATTTGAAGATCAGGGTAAATTTAACTTATTTTGTCTTCTGGAAAACAAGTATCTTCTGTAGCTTCTGAAGGACAATACTAAATAAAAAATATATGATATTTAAGCAAAACAAGAAAAATGTACTTGTTTTCATCTTAATGCATTATGTTTCCTTCTGGAGCATCACTGAGTGTTTGAACCTTCTGTAAATAGTTGAATATGAGTCCCTCAGTGTGAAAAAATGGATCTCAAAATCATACAGTCATTGTTGGAAAGGGTTCAAATACACAAAAATGCTGAAAAACCAAAGAATTTGTGGGACCTGAAGGATTTTTCTGAAGAACAGAGGAGAGTTGAACTGTTCAGATAAATACTGGTCACAGAGACAGAGATTTACTTGAAATTTCACCAAGCCCATTACTCACTAAAAACTCCCACAGATTATGTTTTCAGGCCATTTTAAGTCTTATTTTGATGTAACAAAGTGCCTATATCTAAATGTGAGTTCTTTACTTACTTTTTCATTAGTATTCCCATTAACGGCATTATATTGTTCATTCAGATTGAATTCACGGAATGCGCACGAACACAAGAGGCGGGATTTATCGCATGAACCAATCATAGGCGATCATAACCAGTCATATCCAGTCATATCACGATGGAGGCTTTGCCTCCTCTCACGTGACTTTCCCCCATTCATTCTCAATTAACCCCCACCAAACTCACCGCATGCTGTACGGTGTTTGTTAAAACTCAGTGGGCTTAGGGGAGGTGAGAGAGACACAGATTCTCACTGTAACTTTCCCTGCTGGTGTTGCTGTTGGACAATGTTTCTTTGTGATTTATACACTTTTAATGTTATATTTTGTAATACTGGCGTTGTTTAATTTTGCAGTGCAGGAGGTCAGACTGGTGTGTGTGGATGTGGCATCAGACACAGAGGCCATTGTAGGCGGTGTTATGAAGTTAACCTGCATCTACTGCATGAAGCGAGAGGAGATCTCTGCCAAGACCAGAGTGGACTGGTTCTACACCGGTTCAGCATCAGATTACAGAAAAATGCTTGTGAGATTGCCTCATAGCTTTTTTTGCGCATGTTGCATTTAAATATGAACATATCTGACACATAATCCTCTCCCCTATGCAGATTTATCAGTATGATAGTGAGCCACGGGAGCCAAAGGACGTAGAAGCGTACTGGAAGGGCCGTCTGATGTGGAACGGCAGCAAGGATCTGCAGGACATCTCCATTAGCATCAGAAACGTCACTGCAAATGACACTGGCACATACGAATGTGAGGTGTCGCGCTTCTTTGTTTTCGATACATTCCAGCATTCCACCACCAAGAAAATCACAATCGAACTGAAGGTAAAAATGGAAGGTGAGTGAGCAAACACACCACTAGACCTTTCTCACGCTGGACGCTTACAGTACCTCGTCTAGCCATAATCAATCCAATTTCCTCATCTCTGCTGTGTGATTTGGATGGTTGCACCGCAGGCCATTTCCAAACACGCTGTAACTGAAAAATCAGATACTGTTGACCTCAGTACAGTGTCCTTCCTTGAATATGGTTCAACTGTGTCCTCGTGTGTTGTGTTGTTCTAGTAATGCTGTGCTCTGTTCTGTTTTTATTGTTATTGAAGCCTACTTATTGGAAGGCAGGAAGTTGTTTTCAAGGCTTTATCTAAGCCACCACTTACCTCTCTATCTGTTGTAAGGGGTAATGTAAAGATTCTGGTTTGTATGCTGTTCTCTGGATGCCTGAGATTGCTGAATGCAGAGTACTTCCTCTCACTTCAATCGAATATACTTTACCTAATGTATATTTGTCTATATTTAATCATGCAACCGCAATGCACCATCTCTATCTGCGAGCGTCTCGGTTTCGCAGATAGAAGTAGACATGTTGTATTTAAGTGGTGGGTTTAGAGGATATTTCGAATTGCAAGCAGCCTTCCAGAACCACAAACTTACAGTACAACTCTGCTTTTACATTTCATGCCATTTTAGATCTAGTCACCGCAGTGCATGAGACATATGTAAAGAGCATGTCAAAAAAGTTTGACAATTGTACAACATTAAGCAGAATTATATGCACTTGTTTTTTCTCTGAAATGTCACATGCACTGTCATTGATGTATACAGTGGTTCTCATCTTTTGAAACCCGTTTTCGATTGCAGAACAGTCTGTGGATGAATTATGAACATCATCAGATCAGTGTGGGTTGGATTCTGCTCTGAAGGGTGAAGCTGAGAACCTCTGATCACACAATCACTTTGCGTTGGTCTTTAAAAGACAATTTACATGTCTTATAATATGTCATATATAGTACTGTCCCCCAAAGGAAAGCTGACATGAAGTATCAGAGCATGTTTGTTTCACTGTGTGGTTTTGTGTTTGCATGCAAATTTACTGTAACGTGTCTTCTGAGGTCCAGACAGAAATGTAAGTTATCCACAATGAACACCTAACTGAACTTGAAAGGGATAGTTCACCCCAAATTGAAAATTCAGTCATCATTCACTCTTTCCAAACCTGACTTTCTTCTGCGGAACGCAAAAGAAGATATTTTGAAGAATGTTGGTAATCAAACATTTTTGGTTCCCATTTGCTTCAGTTGTATCCATGCAATGGAAGCCAATGGGAACCAGAACTGTTTGGTTACCAACAATCCTTAAAATATCTTATTTAATTCTAGAGGTTTTTAAAGTGCTTTCAGATGTCCTTAATGCAAACTTGGAACCAGACCCAGTGCTCAACAGAAATGCTTTACGTATTGTTTGATAACAGCCAAGAAGCTGTTATTACTGTTCTGGGAAAAGGTTAACCAATGCACTTGGAACAAACCGGATATCTTTTAAAAAGCAACATTGGACAGTTTGACAAGATTTGGGATCCTTTCGTCTGTTACCTCAAAAGAAATTATATTAATGCAATGTATTGGAACTTAAAAGTTCTTTTGAATGTCATTGTATTGTTTATTAACAGGCTGAGGAAGGGGTGTTAGATTTAATGTGTATTATTTTGTGCATGTAAGAAAATTAATCCTGCAACTTGTGATTATTGCAAGGTTATTCGATGACTGAATAAAAAACTTAATCGACCAAAGGAAAAAAAAAAATTATGTTCCAAAAAAGAAAGTCATGCAGATTTGGAAAGACATGAGGGTGAGTAAACGATGACTGAATTTTCATTTTTGGGCAAACGATTACTTTAAATGAAAATCAACTTATAGGGATAGTTCACCCAAAAATTATAATTACCACATGATTTACTAACCCTCAAGCAATCCTAGGTGTATATACCTTTCTTCTTTCAGACGAATACAATTGGAGTTATATTAAAAAATGTCCTGGCTCTTCCAAGCTTTATGATGGCAGTGAATGGGAGATTTTGGAGGAAAATAAAGTGCATCAGTCTGTCTTAACAAGTACTCCACATGGCTCCGGAGGGTTAACAAAGGCCTTCTGAAGTTTATCGATGTGTTTGTGCAAGGAAAATGTCCATGTTTAAAACTTTATAAACTGTAATTTCCAGCTTCTGCTAACTGTCGTATGTGCTTTATTAACCCCCCAGAGCTGTGTGAAGTACTTTTTATGATGGAAGGATGTACTTTATTGGACTTCAAAATCTCAAATCCCACTGCCTCATTATAAATATTCATTATAAAGCTTGGAAGAGCCACAACATTTTTTTAATAACTCTGACTACGTTCACACTATCAGTTTTTGGGATTGACAACGACATTTACCTAAAGGTGTGAGTCTCAAAATGTCCTGTTCACACTGCAGCTTACAGTTGCGTCTTGAATACTGTCTGTATGAATGTGCAACAGGAGTCAAGCCCGTATTCCTCACCAGTAACTATAGCGGCAGTGACCAGAGTAATATCAAAGATGTTGGCGTCCATAAAACTGAGTCCAATCGAGTCACGAGTTCATCCATAAAACCTTCTCAACCGACAGCAGCTTTTATATTTGAATACAAAACTGACAGTAGCAGCTTCAGTGGAGAAAACTGACTGGATCTAAAACATTCAGATGACACACAGCTCATTTCCCTGTCACTGTAAGTTACTGAAACCACAAATTAAAGCACACATTAGATGCGCGTTTGTGCGGCAGAGCAGCTCTTTTGCACTGTATGACATGACAGAAAACTAGTTGTTCAGTCCTGTTCCGTTCACACAGCACGTGTTTTCTAAGACTGCGTTGCGAGTCCTGAAAATTTAGGGGTGTGAATTCAGTTACAGAATGCGGTTGTCATGCCCATAAATAACCGTAATGTGTTTGAACGTAACCATATTAAGGACTCAAGTACAGGACCGACAACCATATTCTGCTGCTGTGTGAGCATGGCCTCCAATTGTATATGTATGAAAGACGAAAGTCACTTAGGATGGCTTGAGGGTGAGTAAATCATGGGATAATTTTTATTTTTGGGTGAACTATCCCTTTAAATAAAATAAGTTGCTATTTCACAAATTATTTCGGTGAATTCTCGCCAGCATTTGATTCATTCCGATTCTCTGTAGATCTTCTATGCATGCTGTGTTTTTGTTCATATAACAATAAAAAAGGAAAAACCTCACAAAAAAGTAGTTAAAATTGTTATATGAAACCACTCACTCACAAATGTACCACCTGGATGCAAAGCATGACTGCTCATCTCTGAGGTGACTTAAAGTTGCACTTGGTTATAGTTTCTGGTGACCTGAAATAGCTTTAATAACTCTCCTAGTGCATTACAGCAGTGCAGCTATATTTTGTCTTGCCCACTCATGCATTCTGCACTTTTGTCCTCATTCTCAGTACACTTGAGACTTTCTGAGTCACTTTCTGGATGAATTCATCACAAACATCCTTAGTGTGCACCGTACCAGTCTGACAGGCCTCCTCTGATTGCTCAATTAATTCCCTCTGATACTAAATCCTCTCTGATTGCATGTTTTCATTTTCTCAGCGAGTGACGACATCACGGCGCTGTACTCAGAGATCATGATGTATGTGCTGCTGGTGTTCCTCACATTCTGGTTGCTGGTGGAAATGATCTACTGCTACAGGAAGATCTCCAAATCTGAGGAGCTGGTGCAGGACACTGCGTGAGTATTACATTATCATGTGTCTTCGGTTACACTCTTGTGTTATGGACAAGTTTAAGGGGTCCATTTAAAGAAATAGTTGACCCAAAAATTAAAATGAGCTAAAAATGTACTCACTTTCAGGCGATACAAAATTTACGGCTGCAGTCAAAAGTTTGCATACACCTTGCAGAATCAGCAAAATAAAAGCGGCCAAAATAAGAGGGATCATACAAAATGCATGTTATTTTTTATTTAGTACTAACCTGAATAAGATATTTCACATAAAATACATTTGTGCATGAGTCAATTGTTTGTCCAGAACAGTTAAACTGCCCACTGTTCTTCAGAAAAATCCCTTAGGTCCCACAAATTATTTGGTTTTTCGGCATATTTGTGCATCGGAACCCTTTCCAACAAGTTATGATTTTGAGATCTATCTATTCACACTGAGGACAACTGAGGGACTCATATGCAACTATTACAGAAGGTTCAATTGCTCACTGATGCTCCAGAAGGAAACACAATGCATTAAGAGCCAGGGGTATAAACTTTTGAACAGAACTAAGATGTGCACACTTTTCTTATTTTGCCTAAATATTATTTAGTGCTGCCCTTCAAAAGCTACAGATGATACTTAAATGTTTCCCAGCAAGAAAATAAGTTATATTTACCCTGATCCTTAAATCTTTAACTATTATTTTCTCCTGTGGTCTATTTGTAAATGCCTTTTATGTGAAATATCTTATTCAGGTCAGTACTAAATAAAAAAATAACATGCATTTTGTATGATCACTCTTATTTTGGTAAAATTAACATTTTGCAGATTCTGCAAGTATGTAAACTTTTGACTTCAGCTGCACATGAGTTTGTTTCTACATCAGAATAGATTTTTAGAAAAAAAAGCATTACATTACTTGCTCATCAGTGGATGGGTGCCGACAGATTGAGAGTTTAAACAGCTGATATAAACATCATAATCCACATGACTCCAGCACAGTGTTTGTATGAAACAAATCCATCAAGGCATTTAACTTTAAACTGTCACTTTTAGCCAAAAAAACAGTCCATAATTCATTATAATGCTTCCCCGTTGTCCTCTCACATCAAAATCCACTGTCATACTTGTTTCGGACTGTTTTCACTTTAACATTGCTTGGTCTGTGCATATTTCCTTCCTGATTCAAAAAGAGACACCTTTTTTACTGGAGACAGCAATATTATGCGTAGAGGATGATACGTTTTTAGCTGGAAACAACTGTTTAAAGTTAAAAACATCTTGATGGATTTGTTTCTAACAAACAACTTTTCACATCACAAGATGGCAATTGATGGACTGGAGTCGTGTGAATGACTTGTGATGTTTTTATCAGCTGTTTGGAGTCTCATTCTGATGGCACCAATTCACAGCAAGTGATGTAACGGTAAATTTCTCCAAATCTGTTCCGATGAGGAAACAAACTCATCTACATCTTGAATGCCCTGAGGGTGAATTAACTTCATGCAAATTTTTGGGTGAATTATTCCTACATCCGTCAAAATAGATTTTACTTCATTTCGTTATTCAGTGCACTCCAAGCTTAATGGAAATGTAGGCGTAAGTAGGCCTCTTTGACAGGTGGATAAAACATATTCTTACTCAGACGTGACATTAAATCATTATCGACTAACTTCAAAGTTCATTCATTAGTGATGAATTTAACACTGTATTCTGGACACTGTTGAGTTGTCTGGATGCATGATAGACTACCATAACACACAAACACAGGCATTCACACACACATACAGGTAATGCGTGCATAAGTGCTTTAAAAGAATGCATTAGTGCGACCCAATCCCATCAGTCATGTAGAGCATATAGGAAATAAAGTGGTGGCCTGTTAGCTTTACTGATAACTGATATTCATTGATCTCTTAATGTCATTTGACACAACATTGGGCCATTTAACCCTCTATTTTCTTTCTATCACAGTTTTTGTTTACCAGTTTACTTTTGTTGTCTGTCATTTCTTCTTGATTTGTTTGTCAGTCATATGACTATGTGATTATATTGCTGTCCTCACTCTGCCAGCAGGAGAAAACGTGGAGATCCCCAAACTGCAGCATCGAGTATTCAATCAGAATCACTCAGTATTATAGCGATAAGTTAGCTAAAAATAAATTATCATTGTTTACTTGCCCTCATGACATTCCAGACCTGTATGGTGTCAATTTTTTCCCAAAAAAGACATTTGTGAAGAATCATTACACAGCTTGTCATACAATGACCCCATAGTGACCATTAGAGAACATTAACTTACATTTGTACTTAAATTATTACTTTTACTAGGGTCTGTTTGCATATTTTGAAGCCCTTGGCCACTATGAACTTTACTAAGTCTTTATATGGCACACTAAAAAGAAATGTTTACCTAATATTTTTATTCAAGACCATATATTTATATTATATTGTAATGTAATTATTTTAAATAAATGAACAATTTTAACAAACTTAAATTTAAATGTTTAAATTATGATTTTTATACTGTGCGAGAACTGCATTAAAAAACACTTTGTTGCACATGGAAACAAACACCATATAGATTTGGAATGACATGATGATGAGTATAAATAAATAATTATATAATTTGGGTAAACAGTCCCTTTAATGTGGTGATGGTAGGAGTCCTGATTAAGTTGGTGCAGCAGTGCACCCTCAACTCTTAGTTTTTCCCTTTTTTCTTTTGTACCCATGTGTCTACAGGACAGACTACTTAGCCATTCCCTCTGAAAATAAAGAAAACCCGGGCCCTGCTGTAACGGAATAAAAGTCTCACACCATTACGGTATTTTTAAATTTACCTCTCAGTTAGAAACTTCATCAACAATTCCCCGCTCATCCCGAGTAGCTGACTAGAACCCCTCCACCATCGCTGTCTGTTTCTCTCATCCTCTCTTAACATCACTGGATCTTCCTTCCCATCCACTCAAACTCATGCCACTACTCTGTTCATGGCCATATCTGTCCAGCAAATTACTAACCTCAGCTGATCTCTCAAGATAATTCAATGAGCAGTAAAGTACAGCCGGGGCAATGCTGAGGTCAGGGTTTGTAAACTTATTGATCGATGATTTTACATTGTTTAAACTGATTTGGAATATGAGAATGCGTAGATAGATGTGATATGACATCCATTTATTCTAAATCGCCCTGCTCTATTTTTATTTATTTATTTTTTTTTTTCTATGCAGCTTCCTGCAGTGTCATCTGATATGTTTTCCAGAACTGGAGTGATTTGTAATTTGAGGAGGACTTTGTGTTGTTGATGGGGGTTACGTAACATCCTCTTCTGATGGAAATTATTTGAGTAGTGTGGAACACAACTACATTTCTAAAAACATTTTATTACTATTATTTTAATTTCAATATTGATTTTAATTTAATTTATATTAGTTTCATATATATATATGCACTGCTGCTCAAAGGTTTGGGAACAGTCAGATTTTTCATGTTTTTTAAAGAAATCTTTTATGCTCATCAAAGTTCCATTTATTTGATCAAAAATACAGAAAAATAGGTTATATTATGAAATATTATTACAATTTAAAATAGCAGTTTTCTATTTTAATTTACTTAAAAAAAAATAATTTATTTTGTGATGCAAAGCTGAATTTTTTTCATCCATGACTCCAGTCTTCAGTGTCACATGATCCTTCAGAAATCATTCTAACGCTCCTTAATATTTTTTGTAACCTGTGACACTTTTTTCAGGATACTCTGATGAATAAAAAGTTAAGACGAACAGCATTCATTCAAAACTGTTTTTTTTAAACAATATAAGTCCTTACTATTATTTTTTATTAATATAACATACCCTTGCTGAATAAAAGTATTCATATCTTTCAAAAAAATGTACTGACCCCAAGCTGAACGGTGGTGTAGATGGTTACAAAAAATGTATATTGTAAAGAAATGCTTTTTAATGTTTTATTCATCAAAGAACCCTAAAAAAGTATCACAGTTTCCAAAAAAAAAAATTAAATAAATAATGAAGCAGCACAACCTTGATAATAATTCAGTATATTAGAATGATTTCTGAAGGATCATGTGACACTGAAGACTACAGTGATGCTGAAAATTATATATGTACTTAAAAAAAAAAAGCTGCCTTTTTGTATTAAGACAACAAAAACATCTAATAATCTAATTCTAAGAATCATTTATTTTTTCTAAAAAACTAATTTTAATTTAAATCCTAATATATATATATATATATATATATATATATATATAGGATTTATGGTACAATATATTGAAACCTAACCAGATCTGGACTATCTGTTTCAGGTACTGACGACTGATAATGGCAACCGGTTTGAAATGGAGAACAGGCACTGATCTTGTTCTGACACTCCAAGAGCTGCTCTGAGAAACCAGGAAACCTGCCAAATCAAATCCCTCTTGTCTTGATAATGTGATGTGTGGAACAAACTCTCGACTAGTTCATTATCTCCCGCTGTCTCGATGGAGGTCAGCAGTGACACACGTCTAATCTCAGACTGACGAGGATCTGTATGTGTCTGTCCTCAACTTTTGCCTTAGTAGAGACACAAATACAGCAGCCCAGAGCTGAAGAGCTATCATACTGCCTATACACGCACTTTTCTTAACCAAATGTCAATCATTACTGTCACAACGCCCATGTGAGCCTTTCCCTCTTTGGTATACGCTGTTCTTACTCTTTTGATAGAAATATAAGTCTGGATTCCGATTAGACTTGGTTTTTATCATCGTATTTTCTATACAAGGAATCCCGTTATAGAATTTGGGTTTTTATTGCTGTTTATTTAAAAAAGTTTCAAGTCATTTAGCATTGGCACTTTGCAATCAATAATCATTAAAACGGTGGCAGGTGAACAGCTGTATTAAGGACATACTGTGTACAGCGGTGTGATTGAACACATGTTGTCATTTGTGTTTACACTGGTCATAGCAGTCAGCATTAAAGCCATTCTTGGGATTAATACTAGCGCTGGACTGAATGGCATAATTACTACATTTTTCCAACAGTGGCAGTTTGTACTGCAGCTACATTGCAACCTGTTATTGTTCAGTGATGTTCAGCAACAGCGGTGTGATATCTATACCTTAAAACAGTTGCTTTATAATTCTGTACACTCATTTCAGATTGACTGTGAACAGTTGTTGGAACTAGTATCTGAATCTCTTCAGCTGTTGAAATAACACTTGACTGTGTGTTTGTTTTTCTATTTTTCACTGTCGCTGTAATGAATTTATAGATTTGGATTTTTCATGTTCTATTTCCATTGGTGCCGGCTTGCCACTGTTAACTTTGCCTTTTGCATTGTTTTATATAGGTCACGGTTGCCACCACAGAAATACTACGCTTGCTCTACCCTGTTATAATGGAGCTGCTCATCACTTGTCAAAGCTTCTCATGTATATTAAACCAGGTGATGCATTCCAAAAAATGACTGACTGCTTATTATTTTGAGTCAAGTCCTCCCAGCCTTAAAACAAGGCATATAGACAATCACACGTCCCATAGACTATGTCATAGCTGCACTTATAAATCATGTATAGTATTTACCAAAAAAAAATTCCTGATTCTCATAGCTGGTTTGTATTTACGATCATGTTTGATTGTAAACATGTATATGTAATGCTGCTAATGAACAAAGAGGGCATGTTGTATTGTCAACAATGGTCTTTGCCTCCCTCTGTAGTTCATACAGAGTAACTGCAGTTGACTAAACTAAAGTTTTTCATAGGTAAGGTATGCTTATTCAGTTAATAATTAACCTTGTGGTATATTTATCGTTTTGGTGAACCGTTTCACTTTGTGAGTTTTAAAAGTGTATTTACATTTAATTAATAGTTTAATTTATAGTTTAGGACGATTAAGACAGAAGCAACTTCTTAAAATCTAACAGTGTCAATACAGAATGCACCTTTTTCTTCAATGCGGAAGTAAGCCTATGGGTGAGACTTCAGGTTTATTATCTGCTGTAGGGAAATTATGAGAAAAATGTGCAGCAAAAGGTAAAACTGTTTGCACTAGTGTGTTCATAATTCAGATAATACATTAAAATAACATGGTAAGACACACCTATTTGCAATATCAAGCAACAAATAAAAATAGCTGGACATGGACGACACCATAAACCTGACCCATAAAATTTACAAATGGTCCGCTCTTACAGGAAGAAGGTGGATTGTGGCCACAAAAAGTTAGCTACTTTATATTTATCCCACACTTACAAATGTAAGAAATTCATAGAAAATAACTAAAGCTAAATCAACTCTAAGAACTAACTACAAATTTTCAACCAACTGATGTAAATGCAATCTCATAACGTGTTCCACTAACATCTGCCAACTAGAAAATTTCAAGAAAATTAAACAAATGTGCCGCATAAAAATAATGAATTAAAGTGGCAAACGAGAGGTGACACAACAGAAAATATTAAAACTTTCATGAAGTAGAAACTGCCATCATGCAGTGGCGGGATACCTATTTGATGTATGGTGGGAATATGCAGATTTTGTCTATTAACTCAATTAACCCTCTGGTGTTAATCAGTCATTTTTGACTGATAAGGTTTAGATTTTTTTTTTTAATTTTATACACTACCGTTCAAAGGTTTGGGGTCAGTAAGACTTGTAATAGTCTTTAAAGTAGTCTCTTATGCTCATCAAGGCTGCATTTATTTGATTAAAAATATAGAAAAAAAAACAGTAATATTGCAAAATGTTTTTACAATATAAAATAATGTTTTTTATTTTAACATACTTTGAAATAGAATTTATTCCTGTGATGAAAAGCTGAATTTTTATCAGCTGTTACTCCAGTCTTAAGTGTCACATGATCCTTCAGAAATCATTCCAATATGCGGATTTATTATTAGAATGATCAATGTTGGATAATATCAACAGTTGTGCTGCCAAATATTTTTTGGAACCTGTAATTTTTTTTTTTTCAGGATTCTTTCATGAATAACAAGTTTAAAAAGTACAGTGTTTATTCAAAATATAAATATTTTATAACAATGTAAATTATTTATTATTAACTTTTAATAAACTTTTAATTATTAACTTAATACATCCTTGGTGAATAAAAGTATTAATTTCTTAAAAAAAAAAAAAAAAACAATAAAAATGTACTGACCCCAAACTTTTGAACGGTAGTGTATATATAGAATTTTTTATTTCGTTGAAATGATAAAGGTTTTTGCAGTTGGAGAAAATGTGGGGGGACATGATTCGAAAAAGATTAAATGGTCCTTAAAAAATGGTCACACTTGCACTTTTCGTGGGCAAAAACAACCATATTGGAAATTGGGAAACTAGTTTCATCTAGTGGAAATATTAATAAACGCTAATATTTGAGATATCAACCTAAAATCTGGAACACAACTTGTTTAGTAACTTAATTTTAATTGTCTTTTACAGAAGACACTTGGCAGATTACTGCTGAAGTGAAAAAAAGTGAACGTTTTAATAGTATTTGTGTGCAATAAGAGAATTAAAATAAATTTAAATAAAAAAATAAACTAAATAAGGTAGATTAGTTAACATTAGTTAACTACATTAGTTAACATGAACTAAGAATGAACAACACTTCTACAGCATTTATTAATCTTAGCTAACGTTAATTTCATAAATCAAAAGTTGTGTTTGTTAAAGTAGTTAATGCACTGTGAACAACCATGAGCAAACAATTAATGACTGTATTTTTATTAACTAATGTTAAGAACGATTAATAAATAGTATAACAAATGTATTGTTCATTGTTTGTTCATGTTAGTTAACCCTTTAACTGTCACTCCCATTTTACATAATGGAATACAGATGTGAAAATTCACTATTTAAACTTATATTTTTGTAATTCATGAATAAAAACATTTTGTAATATGCAATGTCTGATTTTAAAATGGTTTTCGAAGAATTAATTGTGAGATTGTAAGTTTTCGACTGATATATAATTATGATATCTAAAGCGTGAGGCAACGAAGAAAGTCTTTTTGTGACAAAGGTCAGAACTCCTGTTATGATGTAGATTTTTGAAGTGCACTCTTGTCATAAATTAATCTATTACTTTTCCTACATAATTTGTAACACCAAACAGTGGTATAATATATATTTAGGAGTCTTAGACCTTTATATAGTTTGTCGAGATTAGATTAGGATTTATTTGTAATATGGTGAAATAAACATAGGGGTCCCATATACGGGACGGTGACATAGGTGGTTAACCATACTGTGTTACCTATATTTTTTCAGTTAACGTTTTTATTTCAAGTAACAAAAATGTTTGGTCACACTTTATTTTAAACTACTAATTTGCTGCTTATTAATAGTTAGTAAGGTAGTTGTTAAATTCAGGTATTGGGCAGGATTAGGGATATGGGCATGCAAAATATGTGTATTATAAGTACTAATAAATAGCCAATATGTTAATAATAGGCATGCTAATAAGTAACTAGTTAATAGTGAGAATTGCTCCCTATACTAAAGTGTTACCAAATGTTTTATATGGTTTTAGTTAACTATAACAACCCTGTTTCGACATCAACATACTCATGGGCACTTTATTAACTGCTAACTGCAGACATATTTCTGCTATAAAATCCTTTTACCACAAGAGTGCAGTGCTTTTATTTTGAGTACAACAAAGTACAATAGTACTAAAAAAACACTGCGGGTAAGCCACTTCTCTCACGATGTTGTGTCATGTTAACGACACGTTTAGTGGCTGTACAGCGACAGCTTTTGTTCTGTAAGGTCACGGTCTGACAATATCACTCTCAGGGAAAAAATCATCCAATAGACTCATTCCATACAAGTCGTGTCATATGCTTTGGCCTCGGGGCTGACATTTGTAAAAAGGTCCCTGGAGACAACATCTGAAAACAAATTCATTTAGGTTGATTTTGAGGTGCTGTGGGCGTTTCCTACCTCGTTCAGCGTTGTACATTTTGATCCTGGCTCTGTCAACATCCTTTGATGAGTCCTTCTGGGGCTCCTTATGACAGTATGTGCAGGAGAGTTGTGCTTCTCAGCGTGCTCCTCTTAAATTAAAAAAGACTCTTTGTTTTGTCTGGTAATTGCCTCTCAAAGTTTAGAGATTAGGGACAGAAGAAAGGCAAATAGAGTCCTGCTGATTAAAGTGTTCTCAGAACATTCCTTACAAAGCGCGAGTCCCTACTGAACTCATTTTAAGACTCGGTACGACGGAATGTATTTCCAACTCAGAGATCTGTAAGATTGAATAATGGCAGCGAATAAGAAAGAGGCAGAAATCTATTTCTTAGAAATTGAGAAGATCTATCACGACCAAAAACCAGAGGGGGCACAGATGATCTGATGCACTGCAGGCCAGGGAGAAAAACCGACGCACCTCAGTGAGTTCACTCTGATCTGATTCGACCCGTTGGAGCCTCCTTGAGGGTTTTTTCTCTCTCTTTCTCTCTCTAGCAAGAAGCGCTACCGTATAAAAGAACATCATTACTGTTTGGGGGTGTTGGAGGGGAAAATACCTTTTCACAGCTTAAATTATTTTCTCACCTATTTCCACAACTCGTTCGTTTCCAGAGCAAAATTTACAGACAATGTACTCACCCCGTTGTCTTCCAAGGTGTTCATGTCTTTCTTTCTTCACTTTTCTTTTTTCTTTTTTGAGGAAAACATTTTAGGATTTCTCTCCACATAGTCGACTTCTATGGTGCCCGCGAGTTTGAAAATGCTTTGAAATTCCAAAATGCGGTTCCAATGCAGCTTCAAACGTCCCAGCCAAGGGTCTTATCTAGTACAACAATCAGTCATTTTCTAAAAAAATTAAACATTTATATACTTTTTAACCCCAAATCCTTGTCTTGTCTAGCTCTGTGTGTACTCTGTGCATTCTGGTTCAATACAGTTAGGGTATGTTGAAAAACTCCCATCTTAATTTCTCCTCCAACTTTAAAATCGCCCTACATCGCTGCAGAAGTACCGACCCATTGTTTACAAAGTAGACATGCAAAGAAGGTCAAACGCCCTTTACAAAAAAAAGGTAAAACAGTGACGTAGGACGATTTTGAAGTTGGAGAAGAAAATAAAATAGGAGTTTTCCGACATACCCTAACTGGTATAAGTCTTTACGAAGGGTCAATTGTAACTTCTCACCGTCTAAATCGCCTATTTTCTCACTTTCATCGTCGACTACATGGAAACGCTGTGTATGAGTCGCAACTGGCGCAGCTTTCATATTTTGTATTACTCTGTAGATGCAACTGCCCCAAGTTTTGCAGCTTAATTATCGATTGTAGTAAAAATTAACTCTGAGTACTTCATTATTCAAATCTGTATATATTATTATTGCAGATTTTCTTTTTATTAAAGCAATTGTTTTGTACACTGCAGTGGACTATTTTTTTTTTTTTTTTTGGAAACTTCAACTTAACAGTTGTATAAGCAAAAACAAAAACACTAAGATTTTACATTTTTAATTTTTTTTTTTTTTTTTTTGTTAAGTAGCATCTTTTTATATTCCACAGAAGAAAGAAAGTCATACAGTTTTGTAACGACATAACGGTAAGTAAATTATAAGAAAAAAAAAAGTTTTTGAAGTGAACAATTCCAAAAAAAAAAAAATAATAATAATAACAATCTTATTTAAAAAGGTTTCAAAAGAAGGTTTTCACAGTGATGTCGTAGGAAAAAACATTCTGGTTCCCCAAAGAACCATGCAATAAACTTTTTTTTTTTTTTTTTTTTTTTTTTTTTTAGCGTGAAGAAAATTTTTCATTATAATAAACCTTCTTTGTTTTTGAAGTGAACAATTCTAAATACATTTGAATAATAAATAATCTTATTTAAAAAGGTTCCAAAATAGCTTTTCATAGCAATGTCGTAGAGAAATTATTGGTTTCCCAAAGAACCATTTAATAAACAGTTCTTAAAAGTTATTTACTTATATATTTATTTACATAGTGTGAAGAAAAATGTTCATTTATGCAGTGGAAAGTTTGCATGCATTTTAAAGGTTCTTCGTGAAACCATAATACAAATAAGATGCGTTTACATTTTACTGACAGTGAAAGTCTGCATTAAAGAAAGAGCTTGACAAATTATGATTATGACTTATTTTCAGGCTTAGAAGTATGCAGTACACACTGACACTTGCACAGGTACTTTAAAATCAAATGTAAAAATTATAATTAATTAACTGCTCAACATCATTTCATCCACATATGAAAAACCTTTCCATATCATTTTATAGCTTCAATGAAAAGTGAATTACATACTGCCTGTGGTCAATGTCAGGTTTTCCACAGCAAGGCAATGGGCTTCTAGACTTCGAGTAATTGGAGCTCAACGTCATGGTGACTGCCCTTGGGCCCCAGTTTTACATAAGCTTAAATTACAGTAATGCAGTCAACTATGGGCAGCACGTTGTCATCGCAAACCATAAAACGTAAAATAAGACATTCATCTAAAACACGCCTCCGCTTCTCACGCAAACAGACTCTTCTGAGAGAAAGCTGAATTACGTTAACAGCCTCAGCACTGAATTAATCTAATTCAAATCTACGCTAATGAGAATATTGCTGTGAGAGACGACAGAGTTCTCGCTTTATTTAATTAAGAACAAGAAATGAATCCATAAGAGGACTTTCCCCGGTGCTCTGACAAACGTTATTTTAAAAACCTGCTTCCACAGAATCATCACACTGTTAATATGGAACCTGTCAGATCCTTTTAGAAATGCTTTTCACTCAAACGCTCCTCTAGGATGTTCTGCCGCTACTTTATTTCTCTGTTCCACACTCTATCAATTTCACACAAAGTTAGTAACGGTTGCTCATACTGTCCTCTGCTTGTACGCAAAGATTATTTTCCAGCTTCGTTGTGTCACTATATTTTTGAAAAATTACTGTCAAAGTGTCACCACGGATGGGGGGCATCATGAGGCATTGCTTAAGCCCGCCACAGTGGCGAATCTTTCTATTTGTAGCACTTTCACCTGCTTTCACCCCTATACGAGCATGTTCGGCATACTAACATCTCAGAGTGGGAAAACAACAATGTTCTTAGCAATCTGTTATGTTGCTCTGTTTCTGTGGACGCCTGAAGGAGTTTGTGACTCTGGAATACTTTCGGAGCTGGTTGGTCCGCACAGTAATTGTGTATGTAAATGGATTTGTTGCAAGGTAATAGTGAAATCACTGGCTCAAAACGTCAGAAAGCACGAATCAGCAAAACAGACACATACAAATCAACACCTCTGCCTTTCTCTAATTTATTTCATCTGTATTTAAAATCCAGGCCAGTGTTGCCTTAAACAAAAAGAGCATTAACAACCCAGGATGCATTGGTAATGAGTGTCACAGAAGCAGTGTGGACTATGTGGTGACGTATGTGCTCTATTGTTAGTGTAATGAACACCTGGACATCAGTGTAGTGCTAAATCAGATACGGGGAAGCAGCCACTCTTCACATCTGTAGCACTGAAACGCAAGACGCTTCCCTTTTAAAATTAAATCTTTGTTAGCTGTGAAACCTCAACAGCACTGATGATGTATTTCATGCCAACTGTGTTGCTCCGTACACTATAATTGTTTTTGTTCACCAAGGCTGAATTTCTGATGAGTACAAATGTCAGCAGAGTGGTTTGAAAAGTAATTATTTCTGCAGTTTCGTTTGTTGTCACCAGTATCACAGCAATTATATAGACTGACTGTATATAACAGACAGTTTGTGGACAAACACGACAGACTTTTCCATCATTAGAGACTAATTTACACCAACAGTGTACGAAAGTGTTAGAAATTTCATCAGCCATTTTCAAAATCGAAATCATAAGAACAGCCCTCTCTCTCTAAACTACACAGCAACGAAGGCCGCAGGAGCGTGTGCATAATTTATCAAGCCAAGAATTTCATTAAGTGCTATGATTAAAAATAACAAGCCTCCCTTAAGGGAAATTGATATTGCTCTTGATTACAAATTTTCATTAATTGCCACTGAGGTACATTTCAGTAAAGCAGTGGTCAGTATGTGGTCCGTTTCAGCGCAATGGGTACAGGTTTTTATGATTCGTGTGTAGCTGATGCCAATTTAAACAAACTGGAGAGACCAATTAAAATGTATAAAAGATTATGAAACTTTCAGACAGTTATGCCTCAGCTTTCTCAGATAAGCAGTTGACATCACAGCAGGAGTGAAAGTAGGAAAGGTTCCTTCTTTGATGATTATTTTATTACACTTTCATATAGTAGAGCCTAGCAATGTTCTTCAGTATCTCCCAAATCGATTAAATCAAGCTCAGATATCTTGATATCATATGTACTGTATTTATATACAGATAGTATATACAGTTCCTTGTGAGGTATTCATTCATTTTTTCATGTTTTATGTTGCAGCCTTATGTTAAAGTGTTTTAAGTTACTTTGTTCCACATCAAACTACACTCCATACATCAAAACTACAAAGCAAAAAACTGATTTGTGACAACTTTGCAAATGCATTCAAATTAAAAACTGAAATAAGTACGTTGCATAAGTATTCACACCCTTAACTCTGTACTTAGTTGAAGCACCTTTGCAGCCTCAAGTCTTTTTGGGTATGATGTGACAAGCGTTGCACATCTGCATTTGGCAATTATCTGCCATTCTTTGCTTCACCTCTTCACCACTCAAGCTCTGTCAGCTTGGATGGCGGATGGCAGACATTTTCAGGTTTCTCTAGAAATATTTGATTGCGTTTAAGCAAAGGCTTTAGCCGGGCCACACAAGGACATTCACAGAGTTGGGTTGTCATTAAGGCTGTCTCTGTATTTTGCTGTGTTGAGCTTTCTTTCTACTCTGACGAGTCCAAATTCCAAGCTGGTTTTCATATGTCTTCACTGAGGAGAGGATTGAGTTTGGCCATACACATAAAGCCCAGATCACTGGAGTGTTGGACTGCATTTATAATCATGGAGCTCAACTAGAGTTCTCCATCAATTGCTCAGTTTGGCCAGGAGGCCATCTCTAGGAAGATTCCTAGTTCCAGACTTCTTCCATTATGGATAATGGCGACTACATGCTTCTGTGAACGTTCAATACAGTCTTCCCCAGTGGTTTGACGCAAGCCTACTGAGTTCTACTGGCTGATTTTTGCTCTGTTATGCATTTTCAGCTGTCAGACCTTTTATTAAGATGTGTATGCCTTTCTAAATCATACTCATTCAAATGAATTTGCCACTAATGAGCTCCACTCAAAGTGTAGTAACATCTATAAGTGATCTGAGTGCTCCTGAGCTAAATATAAATGTCCCAGAAAAAGGGTTTGAATACTTATGCAATGGAATCATTTCAGTTTTTTAATTCTAATAAATTTGCATATATAAGTTATTACAAACATGTTTTTCACTTTGTCATTATGGTGTATGGAGTGGAAACTGAAGTGGAAAAAAACTTTATTTAAAGCAGTTGAACAAAAGGCTGCAACATAAAACGTTAAAAAAAAAAAAATAAAAAAAAAAAAAATTAAGAGGTTTGAATACTTTCGCAAGGCACTGTATGTATACACCAGGGGTGTTTCCTCTGAGGAGGCAAGGGAGGCGGTGCCTCTTCAAAATATTGGATAAGAAAAAAATGTCGTACAAAACTAAAACAACGGCAATATTACAAAATATAACATTAAAATGTATATAAATCACAAATTTTTCTAAAAAAAACATTGTCCAACAGCGGCACCAACAAGTAAAGTTACATCGGGAGACTGAGTCACGTGAGAAGAGACAATGCCTCCATCTCAATGTGATTGGATATGACTGGTTATGTTCGGCTGTGATTGGTTCATGCGATAAATCCTGCTTCTTGTGTTTGTGCGTGTTCCTTGTTCATGAATCAGTGTATGAGCAATATAATGGTGTTAATGGGAAGACTAATTAAAAGAAGTAAACCACTCACACACTTAGATATAAACACTTTATGTCAAAATAACTTAAAACGGCCTGAAAACATGATTTATGGGACTTCTTAGTGAGTAATCAGCTTGGTGATATTTGAAGTAAATGTCCATGTCTG
The DNA here is from genome assembly GCF_022985175.1 of Labeo rohita. Taxonomy (NCBI): domain Eukaryota; kingdom Metazoa; phylum Chordata; class Actinopteri; order Cypriniformes; family Cyprinidae; genus Labeo; species Labeo rohita. The sequence goes on along the minus strand of NC_066883.1, from coordinate 20,868,695 downwards.
TGACCAATATTTACCAAGCTTTGATGACCAATGATCTGAAAAATTAAAAAAAGTTAAAAGGTAACTACTAAAAAGAACAGTTGAACATAAGTTTATAAATATATTGTTTAAATTGTTACTGCCTTGAGTTATTATTTTGGAATAAAATGGAAATGCTTAAAAACACTAACTTGATTAGATTCATACTTGGCTTCAATAAATAGAATATTGATTACACTGTTAATGTCAAAATAATAATAATAAAAATGTTCTATTCATTTATATTATATATAAATATTCAGTAGCTTTTCAAAGCTGCAGTAGGATTGAAGTAGTGGCTTAAACATGTGTACATGAAAACTACTCAATTACTTCTGAATATATTAGCCAACAGCTGTAATGAGGAAGAAATTAGTTAATAATGATCACATCTGTCAGACAACACTAGCTTGCTTTAGGGATGCCTTTGAAGTGCTGTTCTGTGTAGTGCTCTCATATATTGGGGTTGTCATCCAAATAGCATGCAAAATTGAGAAAAATGTGTTTTGAGAGGACAAGATGTTCAAACCAAGAGCTTGCATTATCACTTCTCAGCTAATCTTAAGCATATTACATCAGTTTGTGCATGGGCCACTAACTTGGTGGACATTAGCTCTTTTTTGGGCTGTGATGGTTTGAGATATCTTTACCTCAACACCCTGCTGCAGAGTCTGTGCTTATCCTCACAGAATAATAAATGACAGTAGAAAGGCTGGGACAGATTGTTCCTAAAAGCAATCCGCTGATGACTGAGGTTTTAATCTTTTGGATGACAGATATCAACCTTTGGTTTTGCATGGCACAAACTGAATCTGTTTACAGTGCAGATTTAGCATAATAGGGCAATTACAATAAACATTATCTGCACTAATTTAATATGTGTGCAATCATGTTATTCTAAAACCAATGCTGTCTTGATGAAATACACCCACTTTACTGCAAGAAATGAGCAATTAATTGGATTGTCACATTTTCACAGCTGGGTTTCAGATTGTGTTTCTTGAACCTCCTAAAACCGTCTTCGGTAGACTACATACTGCATGAGACTGCTCTGTAAAAGTAAATGTAACCATATAGGTGTTTATTTTGGATGATTTATCTCCACCATTTGGTGTCACTTTGTTCTTAAGGTTCCCAGCCTGTAAGGAAGGATGAAAGCGCAACATAACATGATAAGCCATGTTGGTTTTCTTTCTCATGGCCTGATGTTGCACTTTTTCTGTTAGAACTGAAAACAGTGATTGCTTTTGTAAATCACCTGTTGAGTGCTTTTATGATTATTGCATTGATGACTCTGTAAACATCATTTGTCACAATAAGGTGTCTTGACAATTTAGATTTATCATTTTTATCCACACGGTTTTGCTCTCACAACGTGGTTTTGTAGCATATGCTTCTGGAATCACAATGCATAGCTATCCAAAAGCCAAACAAATGACTATAGAAGAAGAAAAAATATGATAATGAGTCTACTTATAAGCATTGCAATAAAACGATATTTCTCTTCATCAAGATTTTAGGATTTCACCAATTTTTCGCTACAAAAACAGAGGTAGAAGAAACAACATATACAGTTGAGGTCAAAAGTTTGCATACACCTTGCAGAATGCGTGTTATTTTTTATTTAGTACTGACCTGAATACAATATTTCACATAAAAGACATTTACATATAGTCCACAAGAGAAAATATTAGTTGAATTTATAGAAATTACTCCGTTCAAAAGTTTACATACGCTTGATTCCTAATACTGTGTTGTTTCCTGAATGATCCACAGCTTTTTAGTGATAGTTGTTCATGAGTCCCTTGTTTGTCCTGAACAGTTAAAATGCCTGTTGCTCTTCAGAAAAATTCAGGTCCATCTCTTTGGTTTTTCAGCATTTTTGCTCCAGATGGAAAACTGAGGCATTAAGAGCTGAGGGGGGTGAAAACTTTTGAACAGAAAGAAGATGTGTACATTTTTCTTATTTTGTCTAAATATAATATATATTTTTTAATTTAAAACTGCCCTTCAGAAGCTACATAAGATACTGACATGTTTCCCAGAAGAAAATAAGTTCAGTTTACCCTGATCTTCAAATTCAAAAAGTTTTCACCCCTGAATCTAAATGCATTGTGTTTCCTTCTGAAGCATCAGTAAGTGTTTGAACCTTCTGTAATAACTATTTATTCATAACTACTATTATACCTCTTGTGGACTAAATGTAAACATCTTTTATGTGGAATGTTTTAGTCAGGTCAAATGCATGCATTTTGTATGATCCCTCTTATTTTGGTAAAATAACATTTTGCAGATTCTGCAAGGTGTATGTAAACTTTTGACCTCAACTGTATGTAAATGAGTCTATTTATTAGCATTTTAATAAAGGAACATTTCTCTCCACTGATACTTTAGGATTTCACCAAATTCCTGCAAAAACAGACAGAGAAAAAACATCATATAGATTCTAAGTGGTGCTGAAACTCACTAAATACATGAGGTAAAGAACCCAAAATAAGTTTATTTTAATGAAACTCACTGTGACCAGTGAATGTGAAACCAGTTTTCCCTTTGAAAGGATCAGTGTTGAGAGATTAACTTCGGCTAACATGAAAATGCTGGATTTCAATCCATTCAAAGGAGTACAAGCAATTTAAACACTTGGCAGGGATGCTTTGCTTTGCATCTGACTCCCTTGCGGTGCAGAACTAAGTAGTTTTGGATATTGGCAGGGAGGAAACTATTCTTAAGCTTCCTGAGCAATGGTTCAATGCTGATGATAACCTTTCTGTCCTGACTTTTTTAGGAGTACAGTCGCCCACTAGGTTTGGCAGGACAGTCAATTTGTCCTGCTCAGTATGAACTCAGTCGCCTGAGGTTTATAGCTTTGGAACATGAACAGATAAAGAAGAGAATCATTTTAAATAGACAATAAATAACCAAAAGCAAAGATTTTTCAAAGTAAACAGCATCTTGTGTAAAATAGTTTCATGATCTAGATCAAGAGTGTCCAGTGAATTTAATTTTTTGTTTAATATTTCAAAAAAGTGAACAAGTATCGCAATGGAAAGGTTATCCTTGTTTCAGAGCTGGAGTTCTGTAATTGTTTCAGTAAGGCATTATGAGATAAGATTCCGTCAGAGGATGTGACCTTTAGCTCCATTAAACATTCAGTCAGTCACCTTGTGCTCAAATACCTCTAATTAGACCAAAGTGCTCTAAAAATCATCACACAGGATATCCTAGCCCAAAATGTACAATCAATTTGTTGCTAACCTGTGCACAAAAATCCCTCGTGTATATAAGTTACAGTCATGTGTATGAGGACATAAAATGATACTGAAATGTATACAGGAGTTTAGGGGGTCAAAGGGGCTGGTTAGCATAATTGTGCTCTGCTGGTAGATGTTGTAACTATGGAAGTACGTTTCAGCCATGAAATAAAGAAACTGAGAAAAAAGGGTAATTAATTTTTTTCTCACAATTCAGACTTTGCTTCTCACAATTCAGAACTGCAAGATATAAGCTCAGAATTTTGACTTTTATTTATAAAAAAAAAAGGCATTTGTCAAATTTGATCTTATACATTTTTTTCTTGCAATAGCAAGATTGTATTTTACAATTCACATTTATAAACTTACAGCTCTGAGTTCACATTTCATAATTCTGAGTTATCTCACAGTTCTGAATTAACATCTTGTTAATTCTGTTTATATCTCATAATTTTTGTTTTTTTCTCAGAATTGTGAGCGAAAAAAATCTGAATTGTGAGATAAAAAGTTGCAATAACTTAATTTATTTTATTTTACAATTCACAATTATAAAGTTGCACATAAAAATTAAAAAATGCCAGAACTGCGAGATAAAAAGTCACAATGACATTTTTATTTATTTATTTATTTATTTTATATTTCATGGCGGAAATGGGCTTCCATATACAACAACACTATATGGATGCAAAAAGCATCCTTCATTATTGACTGCTATTTGCTTATTTACGCTTATTTAAGTTTCTGGCGATGTAGAATTTTTTTGCAAGCAATATTTTAAAGCAGCCTTATAATACCCCTTTATACATTATGTAATATGTGACCCTGGACCACAAAACCAGTCTTAAGTAGCACGGATATATTTGTAGCAATAGCCAACAATACATTGTATGGGTCAAAAATATCAAATTTTCTTTTATGCAAAAATCACTAGGATATTCAGTAAAGATCATGTTCCATGAAGATATTTTGTAAATTTCATACCATACATATATTAAAACTTAATTTTTGATTAGTATTATGCATTACTAAGAACTCAATATAGCAATTTTCTCAATATTTTGGTTTTTTTTTTTTTTTTTTTTTTGCACCCTCATCTCGGCCAAATATTGTCCTTATGTAACGAACCAAACATTAAAGGGGAAGTCCACTTCCAGAACAAAAATTGACAGATAATGTACTCACCCCTCATCATCCAAGATGTTCATGTCTTTCTTTCGTCAGGCGTAAAGAAATTATGTTTTTTGAGGGAAACACTTCAGGATTTTTCTCCATATAATGGACTGCTATGGTGCCCCGAGTTTGAACTTCCAAAATACAGTTTAAATGCAGCTTCAAACCATCCCAAATGCGGTTGTAAAGGATCCCAGCCGAGGAAGAAGGGTCTTATCTAGCGAAACGATTGGTTATTTTCATAACAATAATACAAATTATATATATATATTTTTTTAATGTCAAACGCTCATCTTGTCTTGCTCTGCCTGAACTGTTTTTTTCCTGTTCATGACAGTTAGGGTATGTCGAAAAATTCCCATTTCTTGTTCTCCCTTAACTTCAAATTGCTGTTTTACCTTTATTGTTAAGGGTGTTTGATCTTCTTTGCATGTTCACTTTGCAAAGACTGGGTCGGTACTTCTGCAGCGATGTAGGATGATTTTGAAATGATTTTTGAAGTTGAGGGAGAAAATAAGATTGAAGTTTTTCGACATACCCTAACTGTCTTGAACCATAGTACAAGACAAGATGAGCGTTTGAGATTAAAATGTATTTAAAATCGTTTTTTTTTTTTTTATTTTTGCTAGATAAGACCCTTCTTCTTGACTGGGATTGGTTACAATCGCATTTGGGATCATTTGAAGCCACTTGTAAACTGCATTTTGGAAGTTTAAACTCAGGGGCATAGAAGTCCACTATAAGGAGAGAAATCCTGAAATGTTTTCCTCAACAAACATAATTTCTTAACAACTGAATAAAGAAAGAAAGACATGAAATCTTGCATTACAAGGGGGTGAGTACATTATCTGTAAATTTTTGTTCTGCAAGTGAACTACTCCTTTAAAAGCAAATATTTCACCAGGGCTAATTTCACTTTGCGTAATTCTGGATGGTGCTATGGCAGATGAATTGAATGCTACAGACAGCTTTCTAGATCTACTTTAAGCATTCAGTAAGGAACTGACAAAATAAAAATACAAAATCCGTCAAATGTATATTTTACATCATGCTACATCAACCCTAATGTCACTACAGACCTAATCGCCAGACCTCCCAATGTGCTTACATTGACCTCACTGAAATATTCAAGTCCATCTTGAAGCCCATGTTTAACAAGATCTTAACCGCCCGGCATTTCTCTGACACAGTCGAGTCGATGCTTTCTGCCCTGCTCTTCACAGCAGTTCATTTCACTGTTCAATAATTACTGGGTTCATTGAACTATGAAAAGTGTGATTCAACTCAAACAGCAGTTGATGAACACATCAAGGCACAGAGCGCCTTCATCTGCCTCCCATTTACACAGGGACGTTAAGTGTTGAGCACACCCAGCTTTCACAATGCTGAAGGTCATGGTGTTCCCAAACTCTGCCCTCTCACTCCCATCTGCCAGTATCCCACTGATATATTCTAAATGTGCAACACACCTGCCAGACTTCACCAATGTGTGTGAAAAATGCTGGAGCATCAGTATTATTAAATGGACCACAGGCTGTTATGTTTTTAGTTTCACCTTTCTGATCTTCAGTAAGATTAAAGGGATAGTTCACCCAAAAATGAAAAATCTGTCATTAATTACTCACTTTCATGTCGTTCCAAACCCATAAGACTTTTGTTCATAATCAGAACACAAAGATATTTTTGATTAAATCAGAGAGCTTTCTGACCCTGCATAGACAGCAATGCAACTATCATGTTCAGGCCCAGAAAGGTAATTAAGCATATCATTAAAATGGTCCATGTGACATCAAGCTACGAGAATACTTTTTGTGTGCAAAGAAATAAAAAATAACAACTTTATTTAATAATTTCTTCTCTCCTGTGTCAGTCTTTGACGCACAGACACAGAAGAGAAGAAATTGTTGAATAAAGTGGTTATTTTCTATTTGCTTACTACCCTTCTGGGCCTTGAACATGGTAATTGCTGTCTACGCAGGGTCAGAAAGCTCTCAGATTTCATCAAAAATATCTTAATTTGTGTTCCAAAGATGAACGAAGGTCTTATGGGTTTGGAACGACATGAGGGTGAGTAATTCATGACAGAATTTTTGGATAAACTAACCCTTTATTGAAATTTAACCATGCTTAGGTGAACAATAAAAGAAATGCATTCACCCAAGGAACAAAAAAAGTCTTACGTGTCTTTCTAAAGCATAAATCTCACTAAATTTGTAAAGCATATACATAAATGATTCTTTTATCCAATAATGTAAGAAAAATAAATTCAAGGTTCAAGGTTTACCTGATGAAACCAAGGTTTTATCCAGTACCTTTTGCAACCTTGCTTTTAAATGTACCTTTTTTAAAATCGGTCTGGAAAAAACTCAGATGGCAATAGGTGAGAAAGTGCCTGAGACTAAATCCTATTATGAATTCCTCCCCATTTCATCCCTGAAAGCTTGAATATACGGAGCCCCTAAAGAGACACTGTGATAAAAAACAAAGGTGGTTGGGAGAAAAAAATCATATTTCAATGCTTTTGCATTCAAGTATTCCGTTCTCTCGCAAAATCATTGTATTCCCCAGAGAAACATTGCATTCTTTTGCAAAACCTTTACATTTTGTGAGCAAACACATAGGTTATTTGGGGAATGCAAACGTTTTGCAAGCAAATACAAAAGCACTGCATAAAAGCAATACAATTTTTGCTCCCATATTATTTTACCATCACCATGACTCCACAGAACTGTACAAAACTAGTGTGTTTGAATGTAGTTACTATTTTTTATGCAGTATGCATTACACATGGTATTTTTGCAGTGGATTCTAAAAAGCTGTTTGAACTAAAGAGTAACTTTGTACTACAATGTCATACAGTGACTTCTTATGAATCAAAATATCAAAGAACATTTAATTCCGCAAGACATATACAGGAATTTCTTTTCTGGAGCATATGATTAATCTCACATGAGTAATATTCAGCTGTTGTTGGTGTTTTTCAAAAGGAACGTTGAAAGTTTTCTCCTCTTCTGTCAAAAACTAAAGATCTATGTCAGCAGTTCTCCTGCTGACACACAAACCATTAAACGCTCCGCGGGACGCTGAGAAAGAGAAAATAAGTTAATGTATGGGAGAAGCGTTATTCAACAGAGCAGTCTGTCTGATTTGTTATAAAAATGGATGACAACACCTGTCAGTCACCCATAGCCAACCGATGGAGGGGAATAGTGAGTCAGTCAGTTGTGAATTTTATAATGACATTCGAGAAGGAGGTTGAATTTTACATTGTGGCAGAGATGGAGTTTTCAGACTTACACAGATAAATTGTCAAAGCCAGAGACATCACTTTGGGCGTGCTTTATCACAGTCACCCTATTTGCATGCATTAATGTTCCTCCATCAATAGAAAAAAAAAGACATTCAGGTTGATCTAGATTTTAAAAAGAAAAAATCTGAATCTAACAAATGGAAATAATCAATCTTATATGCTTTATGTTATCTTGATCAGCCCATCCTCCATCTTTGCTTTTAAAGAGCTTCGCTGTATCCGATTCATTCTTGCATATCACAGAAAAGAAGGATAAGATTCTTAAGTGTTTCCTCGGCACAGTTTTATCTAACTCTTACTTATCATTTAGCAGCAGCAGGCTCACAGCCTTGACAGCGCAGCACAGCTTAACAGGCTTAAAAAGGCAGATGCACGGTCAGAGCCAGATCACCACGTTCTGGGTCAAAGACCTGGATGTGATGAGGGAGATCTGGGATGCCTGGCAGATGTTCTCTTATCAAAAACTCAGCCATGATCTCCCTTTGAAAGCCATCTTTGGCTAATTAATGCTGTTTAGTGTGGGATGAGAGAATATGAGGATTATGAGTACGTTTGGTTAAAGGAGAGGTTTACTTCCAGAACAAAAAAATTGCAGATAATGTACTCACCCCTTGTCATCCAAGATATTCATGTCTTTCTTTCTTCAGTCATAAAGATATAATGCTTTTTGAGGAAGACATTTCAGGATTTTTCTTCATATAGTGGACTTCAATGGTGCCCCGAGTTTGAACTTCCAATACGCGGCTTCAAATGATTCCAAATGTGGTTGTAAACGATCCCAGCTGAGGAAGAAGGGTCTTATCAAGCGAAACGATCGGTTATTTTCATAAAAATAATAAAATGTATATACTTTTTAATGTCAAACGCTCGTCCTGTCTTGCTCTGCCTGAACTCTGTTTTTTTCCGGTTCAATACAGTTAGGCTATGTTTATGTTTATGTAAATGTTTATAGTTCAAAAAACAAATTTGAGTAGAAAGATAATTATGTAATATAAAGTTAGTATTATAATTTTAATGTTATAAAAACTTCATTGAGTGTAATTTAGGTGTTTGTATACAAATCAGCTAATTTTAACCTTCAGTATTATAGTAATGTAGTACCAACTGATTCTCATATATATTTTACAAGCATTAGTTGAGAGATTTTTATTCTCCTTGAGAAAATTTTGCATGTACCGTACATGATATATGTAACCCTGGACCACAAAACCAGTCATAAGTAGCACTGGTATATTTGTAGCAATAGCCAACAATGCATTGTATGGGTCAAAATTAACGATTTTTCTTTTATGCCAAAAATCATTAGGATATTAAGTAAAGTTCATGTTCCATGAAAATATTTTGTAAATTTCCTACCATAAGTATATCAAAACCTAATTTTTGATTAGTAATATGCATTGCTAAGAACTTCATTTGGACAACTTTAAAGGTGATTTTCTCCATATTTATATTTTTTTTGCACTCTCAGGTTCCAGATTTTCAAACAGTTGTATTTCAGCCAAATATTGTCCTATCCTAACAAACCATGCATCAGTGGAAAGCTTTCAGAAATTTTAGAATATTTACCCTAAGGACTGGTTTTGTGGTCCATATATCCAAAATAATCAATATTGAATTGATTCAAAATCTGAATCAAATCAAACTGCAAGCTTGTGAAGCATAATCGAATCAAATCGTGAAATTGGTGTTAAAACCCAGCGCTATTAGACAGCAAATTCAGCCTTGGGTACATGAATCCTCTAAAACAATTTATATACTGCTGTACTGTATATTTAATATGGCACCTGTCACACAATTGTCAGGGTTATGTTTAGTTCTTGTTCTTGTGCTTGTGTTCATTTAGTTTTCAGTTGGCCTGTTCCCCTGTTACCTTCTCTTTTGTTTCCTGATTGTTATTCTGTTTACCTGTGTTTATTAATTAACTTCTTACTTCCTTTGATTTGCTCCCCTTCTTAAACCCTCAGTTCCCCAATAGTCTTCATCCATTCTTAGTTGTTATTAGTTGTGTGCACTCCCTGTCTGCCTGTTTTTCCATCATTATTAAAATTATTTTGTTTAAAACATTCTCCAATCCTCATCTGCCTTCCTGCCTGCTAAACAACGTGACAATGATGCAGCACAAGCGTGATGTTTTGAAGAATAAAAGCTGTCATGTTGCTGCTGAGTTTTTATATTCTCAAGGTAGAAGTCATCTTTAATGATTTTTATATTTTTAATTCCTTATTTATTTTGAATGGCTAACTCAATTTGCATTAAATTATTATATATATTCCCCCCAGCTATCAGCCAGTCCATCACCGGCTAAATCTGTGAATGTGAAAAGACAAGAAGAAAACAAAGAAATCAATATTTGCCTCTTTAATTCTGTTTCTAATCTTGTTCTTCTATCAGTCCTCCCATTTTATTCTGTTCTGTCAGCAGAATGATTAATTGACAAGAACAGGATTTACATTATATCAGCCAATGCCTTCATCAAATCTCTTCTTACAACCTCTTTGTTTGCAAACAGACAGTGAGGATCTAAACTGCTCACACTTAATAAAGCCATGAACCCTCTGCATGTTGTTAATATATAGCATCATTCATTAATATTGTAGGATATGTCCCAGATGATCGAGTCTAATGCCAAGAACTGCAGTTTTAGTTGCTGAAGTATGAGCATTCATTATGATGAATCATTTCCTGCAATAAGATAGCAATCTTCCTGTTTAGCTAAATACTGAAGGTCACCATGGCCCTGTCAGACCTCAGCCTTGAGTGGTCATCTTTATGAAGATGAGTAATAGTGTTCGTAGACTTGGCTCAAACATTCATTGAAGTCACCTTGGAGCCAAACACTGGAATTATTTTCATATACTGTATGTCATTCATCTCTATTACACTATCGAAGATCAATTATTCCAGCAAAACAAGCTAAATGTATTTTCAGTTCTATGTGTATTATCACAGAAAGCTTGATTGAGTTAAATAAGCATGATTTATTGCCATATCAGCTTTAAAGGGTTAAAAATAAACAAAGTAGTAAACAAAAAGGGTGTAAATCAATGTCAATCAAAAACAGCTTGTTCAGCAATGTCTGTGAAATATATTAAAAGGAGAAGTCCACTTCCAGAACAACAATTTACAAATAATTCACTCACCCCCTTGTCATCAAAGCTGTTCATGTCTTACCTTCTTCAGTCGTAAAGAAATGTTTTTGAGGAAAACATTTTAGCATTTTTCTCCATATAATGGACTGATATGGTGTCCCGATTTTCAACTTACAAAATGTAGTTTAAATGTACTTCAAACGATCCCAAATGCAGCCAGCCAAGAAAAAAAGGTCTTATCTAGCCAAACGATCGGTTATTTTCATAAAGATAAAACAATTTATATACTTTTTAATAGAGTTGGGGTACTCGGACTCGTACTCGGACTCGAGTCAGGCGACTCGGACTTGTCACGGACTCGGATGCATTTTTACTCGGACTTGACTCGGACTCAAGCCTTTCGGACTCGGAAAATATCCCGAGTCCAGAGACAGTTGACGGAAATGTCACTGACTCGATGCATTATCACGAAAGTCTTGTCCAGTAGGCTACTTGAAAGCCGACGGGTTTATGTGCGCACTAGAGATGAGCGGATGAGCTCAAACGTCACCCGAATCCGCAGCTTCAAATAAATTATCCGCCCGCCACCCACCCGCACCTGTATTTTTCTCTGATTTAGATAACCGCACCCGACCCACACCCGATCGTCATTTACGATTATTCTAATTCTTAGTTTTGCATGATGATATGATGAATGGGTGGTTCGTTTTTAACAGCAGATTGATTCAGCTGATCTGCACATCGCTGCACACTTATATAAGCTTAATCGTTCGTGCTTTTAAGCCAAAGCCACGCTAAAAAGAATAACGTTAACTGACATCTGGACGTGACTCTCCGCAATCTCTGGTGAAATCAATTGGGTGTTTGAACGTCTACTGGATCCTTGGACAAAAGATTACAGGGGTTCACCCAGTTTAAGAAATTTCAGATCATAAAAATCTAATTCTTTTCATTTTTAAGGTATTGTTTTCGTTATAATGTACTGATTCAAATTAGTAATCAATAATAATTGTTAATTTTACTACTCGGCAAATCTGGTGCTGGCGCGGACGGAGCGGGCGCGGGCGCATGTCAGGCGCAATCATCAAACATATTTCAAAGGAAGCCGGCGCCACATTCCGATAATTTGCATTTATTCACATACGACTGAATTAGAAATAGTGGCCTGTCATGATTTTGGCTAATGCAGGACACTACTGAATGATGCGCATTAAAGGGAATTTAGAAGTGGGTATACTCAAAGCCGACGGATTAAAAAATGGGTATCCGCAGGTACTGCACTACACCACTAAATATTACCCTACTCAATAGCATTAACACTGGCGTAACTCCCTTCAAACTTGATCTGGAATGTCTTTTTTTCTGTCACAACTTCTCGAACAGGTGAACACACAGACACACACATAAAAATGAAATTGTTTTGCCTGAAAAAAGTATTTAGAACAGGTTCATATTTCAGAAAATGTAGTTAATATTTGCCTCATTATTGATTCATCTCATCCACCCGCGACCCACCCGCAAATAATCAGAATGCATTTTTTTATTACCCGACCAGCGGATATAACCGCCATCCGCGCATCACTAGTGCGCGCACACTCAAAGCGCGCTCACAGAACGCGCCTCTCAGTCAGTGTGCGAATACAGAGTTCTCTTTCGCTTTTAATAGGTTCTGTTATTGCTACACACATGCTCGTATCGGAGACTATTCATGTAAATGAAGTCGGTTTTGTCTTAAGTAAACCTGAACAGCTGGGAGAAATACTGATGCGTCAAAATATTTGATCTGTGCGTCAGATCTTAAAAAGAATTATCTTTAATGTATACAGTGAAGATTTTGCAGTATTTTATTTTAACATTTATTACTTAAATGTCTGTAGTCTATTTCTGTAATAGCCTTTATATCCACCTTATTTTACAAAACGGAAGTAAGCTGTTTTCTGGTACTTAGACGTCCGGTTCATAATCCACCACAGGGAAATAACGAGAAGAATATCGAAGCGCAGTAAATGGTAAAACAGTTTGCACTACAAACCAGTGTGTTCATAATTAAGATAATACATTAAAATAATATGGTACGACACACCAGTTTGCAATATCAAGCAGCAAACCGAGCTTTTTGTGCAGCTAAAAATAGCTGGAAGTGGATGAGACCGGAAGCCAGACACAAAAAAATGTACAAATGGCTGCACCCACTCTTACGGAAAAATAAGGTGGATAGACCTACATAAAAAAAAAAAAAAAACTTATAAAAAAAACCCCTACAATTCTATTTTAAAAAGATTCTATTTAAAAAAATATTATTTCATTTGTATTTTTCATTAATATATGCATTAATACTTTTGCATATAAGTAATACTTGGAGTGTTTACTTGCCTTGAGCTCAAGAATGTTTTACTTACATTGGTTGATTAGGTTTTTCTGTATTGAAATTATTATTACTTAAACAATTACTGCTCTTAAGGTCCCATTCACCAAGATACCTACTCCTTTACCCCCACACTTGAATTAATACATTTACTACATCGATGAATAAAGTCAAGTACCGCCCTATAATTTATCACATTCTAAAACCTGTTTCACTCTAAAATATGTCACATTACATAGATCAGCCATAACTTCTGTTGCATGACTTTAAGTTTGCTAAGTAGAGCATGGACACTAATTATGAGATGTTGTGAAATCAAAAATCAAAATGGCAAGATCCACTAGAGGTTTGCTTTTCTTACATTTCAACTGACACTGCGTTTTTCTAGTTGTAAAGGTTAAAAACAGGGGTGCCCAAACTTGGTCCTGGTCCTTGGTTTAGCTCCAACTTGCCTCAACACACCTGGCAGGGGGCTTCTAGTATGCCTAATAAGAGCTTGAGTTTGGACACCCCTGGATTAAAACAATTTTAAGATACTGACAAACAGTAGTGTTTCCTTGGACTCGGACGGACTCGACTCGGACTCGGCCCTTTGGGACTTGGACTTGAGTCCGACTCGGCCCATTTTGGACTCGGACTCGTCTCGGACTCGATTGGTAAAAGACTCGGACTCGACTCGGACTCGACTTAGGTGGACTCGAACCCAACACTACTTTTTAATGTCAAATGCTCGTCTTGTCTCACTCTGCCTGGACTGTTTTTTCAGGTTCATGACAGTTAGTGTATGTCGAAAAACTCCCATTTCATGTTCTCCCTCAACTTCAAAATTGTCCTATATCACTGTTTTACCTTTTTTGTTAAGGGTGTTTGATCTTCTTTGCATGTTCACTTTGTAAAGACTGGGTCAGAACTTCTGCAGTGATGTAGGATGATTTTGAAATGATTTTTGAAGTTGAGGGAGAAAATACAATTGGAGTTTTTCGTCATACCCTAACTGTCTTGAGTCAGAATACACAGAGTTCAGGGAGAGAAAGGAAAGATGAGCATTTGAGATTAAAAAGTATTTAAATTGTAATTTTTTAATGAAAATAACAGATCGTTTCCCTAGATAAGACCCTTCTTCCTTGGCTGGGATCGTTTGAAGCCGCATTTAAACTGCATTTTGGTTCAAAATCGGGGCACCATATCAGTCCATTATATGGAGAAAAATGCAGAAATGTTTTCCTCAAAAAACATAATTTCTTTACGACTGAAGAAAGAAAGACAAGAACATCTTGGATGACAAGGGGGTGAGGACATTATATGTGAATCTTTGTTTTGGAAGTGGACTTCTCTTTTAATGCTTCTGATGGCTGAAAGTGATAGATTTAAGATGTGAATTGATGAAAAAAAAATCTAGTTTTGGCTTTAAAACAATGGTTCACCCAAAAATAAATGTTTTGGCACTACATTTATTTGAGGAAAATCCTGGCAATTTTTTTTTCAATATGAAAGTAAATGAGGAAAAAAAATCCAAATGTATGATAACATAGTATTATTATTATTATTATTATTATTATTATTATTTTTAAATATTTAAGTTTTATTTTATTTTATTCAAGTATTTAAATATATATTTAACCCATGACTACATATTCTCTCCCCTTAACCTATTTACATAACTAATACGATTGGTAAAAGTGTTTGGTTTAAGTATGATATAATCGTTTATGCTACAGACTGTTACATCCACATCGCCCGATCGCTGTCACCTGAGTACTAATCAGACACACCTGTCATCACCACCTGATCTCACTCTTCACAACCACATATATACACACACACTACTTCAGTCAGTGTCCAAGCTCATAATCACGAAAGTGGACTCTTGTGATCTCATAGCGGCTGCTATACTTACCTGTTACCTTACCTGCTTTCTCCTAGTGTGCTCCTTGACCCTCTGTGTTTCTCCAAGTCCTCGGAATCCCCTCCTCGTCCTCGTCTGGTTAGTGGTGTGTGTGTGGTTGTGGTCATCTCATCTGCTATCCTCCAGTTCGTCATCCTTCTGCAATGGAAAAGACTTTTTAAACTTCCAAAAGTTATTCTTCAGTTATTTCTGACCTTAAGTTCCTTACCTATTATTTGATGTCAAACTCTTCCTGTTAATAAACTTTATTTACGTTTACTTACCAAGTTGTCCAGTCCGCTTCCTTACACAGACAATGTAACAGAGATTAGTATTATATATGGATATGTTCATTTCTAAAAGTGTACATTTGTCGCAGTTTATTTTATTATGTACACTACCAGTCAAAAGTTTTTTTTTTTTTTAAAGAAGTCTCTTCTGCTCACCAAGCCTGCAGTTATTTGATCCAAAATACAACAGAAACAGTAACATTTTGAAATATTTACTATTTTAAAGAACAGTTTTCTATTTGAATATATTTTAAGATGTAATTTATTCTTGTGATTGAAGCTAAATTTTCAGCATCATTACTCCCCTCTTTAGTGTTACATCATCTTTAAGAAATCATTCTAATATGCTGATCTGTTGTTTAAGAAACATTTATTATTATTATTATTATTATTATTATCAATATTTAAAACAGTGGAGATATTTAAAACAATAGAAAGATCCAAAAATCAGCATTTATCTGAAAAAATAAGCTTTTTCATTATACACTATACCATATTTTGAGGAATGAAATGATAGAAATGATGCTGAAAATTCATCTTTGAAATCACATGAATAAATAACAGTTTAAGATATATTCAAATAGAAACTGTTATTGTAAATAGTAAAAATATTTCACAAATTTGACAGTTTTTGCTGTACTTTGGATCAAATAAATGCAGGCTTGGTGAGCAGAAGAGACTTCTTTAAAAAATATTAAAAATCTTACTGCTCAAAAACTTTTGACTGGTAGTGTGCTTATGTGTTACTATTTTTATTTATGTGTGTAATTCAATTATTTATTTTGGTGGAAAGGGTTAAAGTAGTAAATAAACATTTAATTATGCAGTTTTATAGAGCTCTGTGTTAATGTTTTGGAAACATTTCAAAATAAATGAATTTCTACAAATATTTGAATGTATTAAATACTGTATATGAATATGTAATAAATGAGGTTCATTTAAAATGTCTGTGCTGGTGTGCTGTTTGGCACAGAGTTGACTGAAGCGCATAATGGTGCTTTGAAGTTCCATTCACAGATAAACTAGTCAGAGAGTTTGCTCAAAGACAGGCGGGGAAAGCAATCATGCTTCAGTGCACCTTTTCCAAAGACGTCTTGGCCAAAAGCTCACTGCGTCAACTCGCCAGACAGACAGCTCTCAAGTTCTGTATGTGCCATTGTCAAGTCTTCACATCCAGCGAGTCAGAAAAAGACATTTTTTTCTACCATCTGTTCTGAGAAGTTCAGCCTCATGCAGGCAGATTCCCTTCTCACAGCTTTTCACCATCGAGAACATACAGCATCAACACAGGTCTGCGTCTTAAAGAAGGCTTTTTATGATGCTCGCTGGCCATCAATAAAGTTTAAAACCGCGTTTCATAGCGGCCGCTATTGAAGTCAGCGTGATTTGTTTTGCATTCTATATAAGTCTACTCATCAGCAGGAGTTAATAGAGGCCATTCAGTCTGAGCGGGGTTATAATGGTAGCCCTGTGGCTCTCTCTCTCCCATGATTTGCCAGAACCCAGGGTCAGTTATTTAAATAGAGAAGTTTCATTGTTATGGAACAGCTCTTAAAAGTGGAGGAAATGTTCCTGATCAGACTGTACTGTATTCTCCTGAGGGATGGCAGCAAGTCGTTTGGGTAATGTAAGGCCGTCCCTCACACACTTTAAAGGACATTAGTCTGTGAAAGTTTTGCTGCTTTGTGTTGTGCACGGTGATTTATCATCATTGTGGGATGGCATTTTCAGATTTGAGTCTCCAAAACAATCCATTGGAAAGTTTTTAAACAAGCTGACCTTTAAAAATTACATCGGAATTCACTGCTACATTCGTGATGGAGCTCTACATATCCAGGTGAATTTCCTTACACATACCAGCATCAAAACTGGGACAAATGAGCTATATTTTCATGAACCACTGTTTACACTTGTCAAGTAAATTGCATTGTCAGATGACTCCTATTGTTTATAAGAGCTTATTATGAGGATTTCAGAAGCTTGTCAACCAAAAATGTAATTCTGTCATCATTTATTCTCCCTCATGTTGTTTCAGACTCTTCTGTATAAAACACAAAATCAGATATTTAGAAAAATGTCTGAGCTGCTCTATTGCATAAAATGAAAGTTGATGGGCTTGAGAGGGCTAGAGCTGCATGATTATTCATTAAAAGATTGTGATTTTGATTCAAACACCCACGCAATCTTATTTCTGGATGACAGCAATTAATCTGTTTTTAAACCTTTGATAAAGTCATACCGGAACTTTCAAATCCGGTATAAAACGACTTCACAAACAGTCTTTTCAACCACACAGTATAATTTCTGTCTTGCAATCATTTATATTATCACAGAAGTACTGTCATAAAAGTTTGTAGTTCGGACATAAACATTGATGTCTATGGTAGCTACCAAAATGGAGCAAATCGTCTTTTGAAATTATTCAAAATTATTAGTCAGTCATTGAATTAATCATTCAAACAATTTCTTACAAATAATTCATTCAAATTAATGAAACATTTTTGAGGCAGTTAATATTTTGTCACTATTTAAAACAGAAAAAAAATATCATGATTCTCAATTTATCTAGAATCGTGCAGCTCTACTTAGGGTCCTACTAAAACTGTTTTATTTGTTTCCGATATTCCGTTTATTTTTTTTTTTCTTTTTATTTTTTCCCCAATTTTTTTTTTCCATTCGAATTTTTCTAGATTCTCATTTAATGGTTAAATAAAGAAATATTAATCAAAAACATGTCTGTCTAATTAATTGAAATCGTAAAACCAACACAATTTAACAGCAATTTATTAAAAATTTAAGAAAAATAAAAATATGTTTTATACCAAATATGTTATTGTTACCAGATTCTGTTTTCCATTCATTTTTTGGATTC
This sequence comes from Labeo rohita, assembly GCF_022985175.1. Taxonomy (NCBI): domain Eukaryota; kingdom Metazoa; phylum Chordata; class Actinopteri; order Cypriniformes; family Cyprinidae; genus Labeo; species Labeo rohita. The sequence goes on along the minus strand of NC_066883.1, from coordinate 20,850,445 downwards.
CATTTTAATGGTTTCATTAAATGTTAATCATCAAAAGCATCTTTAAATAATTGATTTTATTATTGTTTTCCATATTCCATTTAATTGTATTTTTCCCCCAATTTTTTTTCCATTCGAATTTTTCTAGATTCTGATTTAATGGTTAAATAAAGAAATATTAATCAAAAACATGTCTGTCTAATTAATTGAAATCGTAAAACCAACACAATTTAACAACAATTTATTAAAAATTTTACATCAATAAAAATATGTTTTATACCAAATATGTTATTGTTACCAGATTCTGTTTTCCATTCATTTTTTGGATTCCATTTCAATGGTTTCATTAAATGTTAATCATTAAAAGCATCTCTAAATAATTGATTTTATTAAAAATTATTATTTTATTTATTTATTTATTTTTTAGAATACTGTGTTGTGTATTTACAATTTTCTGGTAAATACATTTTGGTAAATAATTTTTCTGGTAAATATTCTTTAAAACATTTTTAATAATATTTTTATTGTTAGTAGTAGTGCTGTCATTACATGAAGTAATATATTTCTATCATAGTTTCTTCAAGGTAAACAAAACTTTTATTTTGACAGGTTGCTGTGAAGACCTTTAAGTTTCTATTTGTTTATGATATGACGATGGCTTCCTCACAAGAAACTGTAAAATAATCATGAAGTGACTCTCTAGAGAAGGGTTCATGTGTTCATGTACTTATATTTTGAAGCAGCAGAGGCTGAAAACGCTGCAAGCATCAGTATGTGTATAGTAAATGCACCATTCATTCACACAGAGACACGCAGAGCATGCAGGATTAATATTTAAATAGTATTTTTGCTTAATATTTACAGATGCATGTTAAGTGTACTGACCTAGTTTTGATTTATTAGTCCAAAATTCAGCAAAATATTTGTGTTATACAGTAAGTTTCATTTTCATGACTGGACTCCACGATTCCGTCCACGTTTTCCACATCACGGGAAATCATAGGGCCCTACAGACCATCTAGCTTTAAAAAAAGACCACAAAAGTATCATAAAAGTACCAAGAAAGTAATCCATAGAACTGACAGGATGAGGAGTAAATGCTGACAGTATTATTCCTTTAATCTGCACGCAAACTTGTGACATTTTGGCCTTACATGAAACGTCCTTTCATTTACGACATAGATTTATGCATAGAGTTCCAACTGAGCCAATCAAAAGAAGGCTTTTCTATCACACCTACTCTATTTACTTGAATAACTGACAGATTTTTGGTCTGAATCACCTTGTTGGAAGGAAAGAGCGCGCCAACGGCAGAGACCAGAAGTCACTTTCACATTTGACTTTCAGAGCCAAATGAATGCTGACTCCTACATTTTCCACCAGGCTATTTGAGTGCTGAACTTTTCAACTTGAAAGCTGTAAGCCGCTTTCTGAATAGTTTACGATATGGGGCTTTGGTATAAACAAACCGTAACCACAGTGCTAGCTGAACTGTGTTCAACCATGTGTAGTTTTTATTTTTCGACAGTGCTTAAAAGAATAGTTCACCCAATAAAAGGTTTATTCTGTATCCATTTACACAACTTCATGTCATTCCAAACCTGTTTGAGCTTATTTCTTCAGTAGAACCCAAAGGAGATATTTTTTGGGAGAAAGAACGTTTGTTTTTGTCCATATAATGATAGTCAGTGAGGTTCACAGAGGAAAGAAAGTAAGGTTTGGAACAACATAAGGGTGAGTAAATGATAACAGAATTTTTCTTTTTTTCTTTTTTGGGTGAATCAATCTGATTTCTGAGAAGTATCAAAAAACCAAAGGGCATTTGTTGTTGCCAGTTTCTAAGGCAACATGGCTGTTTGATTTACCCACATCTTATCATCCTTCTCTAAGGACAGTAATGGCTTATGCTCTGGCTGGCTATAGTGAGGCACTGGCAATGTAGTGCACATACAGTATCTGAAATGTAATTATAAATCCAACAAAAATCTTCATCCAAGCATGCATGTATTTGAAATTCACTGTTATTAAAGCCATATCAGTGCAGCACACAGTATTTGCACTTATAACCTTGCCATGGTTTCATTGCATTGCCCATCTAGTCTTTCAGCCCTAGCACACATGGTCCAAATCCAGTCCACACATTGGCACCGAATCCATTTTTCTGTCTACCATGTCTAAAATCCATGCACTCTGATCCAGTCCTCAAAGCTGCTTTCCATTGCTGTAAGGGAAATGGGGACTTGTTTTTTTTTTTGGTCCAAAGTCTTAAAGACCATATAAAGGCATCTAACTCAATCCTTACCCTGAAGACAAGACGCACAACTAATCTACTGTGGGTACCAGTGATGTTTGCTCATATCGGGCTGTAATGTGCCATGTAATCTAGTTTTAGAAAATCTGTCAGTTTACAGCTGTTAGTAAGAATCAGGAGATTGAGCTATGACAGATAAAGGCTATTTAAAGTCACATTGAAAGTGTGATCTTTTATTCTCTCTCTCTCTCTGTTGTGATGTATATCCCAGCGAAATGGTTTCTGAAATCGAAAAAGAATTTAGGACGGGACTTGAATTTGTCCAGCAGGAATTGATTGGATAGTAGGTGTTAGCTATTTGATGCAATTTCATGAATGACAGGTTGCTAGAGCTTTATTTCCCAGACTTCGTGCCAGTGGACAAAAGGTTTGTTGTTGCAAGGAAAAGGTTTTATTTAAAGATTAGAAGAGAACGGGGTGATTTGATCCTGTAGGAAAGTTGAGCCACCCCTTGTATCTAGACAACCTTAAACAAAATGAGTGATGTAATCACGCATATTTGAAGCATTAACCATTTAACTCACCCTGTGAATGAGAGAGGCCCATGGAAAAATTGCTAAGTACGTTTAAGTTCAAAAGATGATCAAAGCTCAAAGTGATTTTTGTATGTTCAAGGACTCGTGCATCTTCTGTCGAACAACTACAGACAAATCTGAAAAAAATACCACGTGTGTTTGTGCTTTAGGAGGTTATAATACGAGGTTGTAATGTTAGCATGATGTTAGCTCTGAACTGCTGGATGATACAAGTTTGTTAAAACGCTTAGGAGAGGGGTAATCTGAGCCAAAAGTCCATGGGTAAGGTGAGCCCCCTTCTTATAAACATAAAGTATAATTTTACTGTAATTCTACATGATATTTCATTCATTTTAGACCAAACATTTTTGATTTTGTTCTTTGTTTTGGACTTGATTTTGTTCTGTCAATTTTAAATAGGATTTATGAAAATCGACCACTGACGTTTTTATGAAATTGTTTTTCCCTAAGGTCATTTTTTTTAATTATTCAATTTGAACTTTATTTTGTCATAGCATGAGGTGAAAATGTTCAGTTTTACTTTGACATAAATGGAACAGTTCAACTCCATGTGGCTCAACTTACCCCTCACTAGGGGAAAGTTGAGCCAAGAGACCACTTTTTTTTTCTTCGTAAAGTCACATTTTGAAATCAGTTTATTTCAGATCCAACGTGATTATTCCCAAGGACGCATCACATTCTGAAGTTTATGTACATATTTAAGTTGGACCCATTACTGTTAAGTGCTCACTTTAAGCACACTACAAGTAAAAACTGGCCCAACTCACCCCACTCTCCCCTACGGGGCACATGAATAATAAATAAATAAATAAATAAATACTTTTTAAAATAATGAACACTGCAATAATCCATAAACAAAAATTAAGAACTGGCGATTTTGATAATGCTGTTTTGACAACGCGTCATCAGTCGACCATATTGGCGGCACTGATTGTAAACAATGCCACTGAAGCTAAAGAAACACATCTATTTGGTTGCTTTTTGCTGCTGAAAATGGTCAATTATTGTCATGGTTTGGGCTGTACTAATAGGTCGGATCAGGAAAAACATTTGGAGCACTATAGACTGCCAAAAGTTATAACAAATCAAGGAGAAGATTGCAAAAACCTGTCTGAGGAACAAAAGGCGTTTGTGGTTGGCCAAATTAAACCAGGATTTCCAGAGAAAGAATATTGACAACATTCGTGTTTGTTCTTATCAGGGTCAGGTATGTGAAATATTAGATTAATATCTAAATTAATACTGTACGTATCTTTATCACCTAACTTTAGTTTGTGAAAATTTTGCTCCTTTCCTGCTTGCTAAGTCTTTTCTATATGATTTAGCAGTTTCCACAAGTTTTTCTGTGGTTTAGACAGCATAAATTAGCAGAACAACGTATTCAGTACTACATTAACCATGCATTCAATGCTGTTGTTTACATCCAAGTACTGCCAATATGGCCGCGCATCAAGGTAACTGACCAAATTGTGATGGAAGTACAAACCCTCTATTGATATCCATGCACAAGTAAAGCTATGAGTGAGATTCTGATTCATTAGCAGCTATAGGAAAATAAGAAGAAGAATAACAACGTGCAGTAAACGTTAAAACGGTTCGCATTACAAACCAGTGTATTCATAATTAAAACCAGCGGTTTAGTACATCTAAAAATAGCTGGACATGGATGAGACTGGAAGCCAGACCCATACATTTTACAAATGGCCGCGCCCGCTCTTACTGAAGAAAAAGGTGGATAAATCATAATATTTTGGAAGAACAGGTTGGAGATGAAACAAAAAGATATATCCTCATTGCCAACTTCAACTAATTTTAAGCATTTTAATTCAAAACAAATATTTAATTAAAACCAAAATATAAAATCTACAAGAAGCCTACTTATATACTAATAGGTAGAGTTTACAGTTTGAATAATTCATTCATTTAGGGTTCATTCACGAACAATTCATGTCTTTAAAAAGATCAATTACAGTGTTTTGAAAAGAAAAAAAAGCTTGTGTCTTAAGAACACACCACTTATACTTCATTCTTACTGATGTTTATGTAAAAGCCCCGCCTCGTTTCCAACCTTCTCAATCTCTGTTGGAGGGACTGAGATTGTCCCTCAGTGGATGCTGAAGGTTACCGTGTGCGTAAAGCGCTCGCTCAGATGCTGCGCTCACACGCGCGCGTTGCTCACACTCCGCCTGGACTCAAAAGGATATGGGTTGCTCCGGCTAAGTGTAGTTTAACACCTCCACAAAACCAGGAAAAGCATATATTTACATCATGCTCAGCTTCTTTTAATCGCCAAAATGAAATTTCCTCATGGAAGTAGTCGTGTTTGCCGGTTTACAGCGCTTGTATCCACCCGTGGAGCTGTAATTGAGACAGAAGAGGAATACAGTTACAGTCGCTCGGATGGACAAGTGTATCCGATGGAGAAAAGTGGATTTAAAATCTAAGAAACGGGATACTTCCGCTCTTTGGATCAAAGTTGCGGTTTTGAAGGTACAGCGCGGCATTTTCTCTCGTTTGTGAGCTACTTATTTCTATTCATGTATAATTAGAAAGTATAGTAAAGCTGCTAATTAATAGATTCGCTGATGCTGACACTTTCAGAGAAACTTTATTCCACTGCGTGAGGAAAAACAAGCATTTGTTTTAGACGAGTAAGTGTGAACTGCTGGCTGTAATCTTTTCCAATTAATTCAAGCGCCTTTCAAAGTGACAAAATTGCTGTAATTTCTTTATGCGTACAATGAGGTGTGAGCGTCTGTTTGACAGGGAGCGAACGAGAGAGAGAGAATAAGAAGAGGGTAAGGGATAGAAAATAGGGTTGTAACACGTTTTATATAGACATTGTCACTGTTTTCAATAAATCTTAACTTAAAAGCCTTAAATTTTAGAGTTTAATGTTTTGTTTTTTTAATCACATTATAGCATACATACATACATACATACACACACACACATATATATATATATATATATATGTGTGTGTGTGTGTGTGTGTGTGTACTTGTTTTTGCTACATTGTGGGGACCAAATGTCCCCACAAGGATAGTAAAACCTGAATTTAAAAAAAAAATGATTAAAAATAGTAAATGATGTTTATCTGAAAGTGTAACGATGCAAACATGTTTTCTGTGAGGGCTAGGGTTAGGGTTATGGTTGGGTTAGGGAATAGACAATATCGTTTGGTCAGTATAAAATCTATAGAAGTCTATGGAAAGTCCCCACAATTCACAAAAACAAACATGTGTGTGTGTGTGTGTATGTGTGTACTTGTTTTTGCTACATTGTGGGGACCAAATGTTCCCACAAGGATAGTAAAAACTGAAATTTTTGACATTGTGCGGACCGGCTTGTGGTCCCCATGGGTACAAAAGCTTATAAATCATACAGAATGAGATTTTTTGAGAAAGTAAAAATGCTGAAAGTTTTCTGTAAGGGTTAGGTTTAGGGGTAGAGTTAGGGTAAGGGGATAGAAAATACAGTGTAGACAGTATACAAACCATTGCGCCTATGGAGAGTCCCCACAAAGATAATAAACCAGACATGTGTGTGTGTGTGTGTGTGTGTGTGTGTGCAGTTATGATAATCAAATGTGTCATACCTACATGCGTTAAAATCTATCACAGTATAAGTGGTATGCAGTACATAAACAAACACATGTATAGTGTAATTATAAAAGATAGATAGATAGATAGATAGATAGATAGACTTATGTACTGATAGAGACAGTAAAGATATGAAACCATAGGGAAAAGAGGGACAGTGGGTGGCTGATATTCATACAGTACACTGTTTATTTGGAGTCCCGCAGTAACCCTAACCATAACCGTCATGTTAACCCTAACATTTGCAGAAGATCTAGATCGCAAGAGTTGTGTGTACACAATAATTACACTGTATCAAATGCATTACATTTTAATCCAAATAGGACACGTAATATAAAGTGTTACTTGTGTTTGTTCCTGTAGACAAACTAAACTAAAGATACAAGCACAGCTTGAATTGTTCTGATTCAAAATCCTATTACAAACACGATTACAAATTACTGATATGCGAAAAATGAAAAAGCATCATTTAGTTGAGCTGTGATGCATATTTCTTGCTCTGCAGGGAGTGTCAATTCTGAGACAGCCTTCATGATCAAAACTGACACTGAGAAGGCTAAAGAGGCAATTATGTGGAAAAACCAATAAGCGCTGGTCCCTTTACACAAGAGTGGGTTATATCTGTGATGGTGTTTCTGTATAGGTTTTTCCCAGTAGAATGCATTTTTTACTATCATATTGAATGATTTAAGTGAAGACATATTGCACATTTGTTCATTTGTGTGGCACATCTGCCGACGAGGCGCTGCTCAGACCCTGAGTGATGTTACGTGCGAGGTGCGGCAAGGTTCAAACGCTCATGCCTGTGTCTTTTCCTCGTACATATCTTTCTGATCTACATAACGAGTCAGTCAAGGCTGTGTAAAATGACCAGTGTGAAGTGTGCAAATGGAATCTGTAACATGCTACAATTTGATGTGAAACTTTGATTGTAAATTAATATATTTCACCCAAAAAATGAAAAATTGTCATCTCAGGGGTGTTGTTTCAAACCAGTGACTTTCTTTTTTCAGTGGAACACAGATATTTTAGGAAAAACAAAATCATCTCAGTGCTTTTTTTCCATGCTATGAAAGTCAGTGGGGTCCAATGTTGTTTTGGAACTTATTTACATTTACTGCATGGAAAAACTGCATCTCTTCAAGATTTATCTTGCTCTTTCTATCTCAAAGCCATAAGAAATGAGCTATTCCTGACATAAAAAATAACTTGAGAAGACAAGTAGACCTTTGTTCTGAGTTTGATATTATTTAGCTGGCCAGAATGGCTTCATTTGTCATGAAATGCAAATTAATTTTATCTATTTCCTCATTAGGGCTATAATAAATTTAGTGCTGAGCATCCACGAATTTTGCTAAATTTGCAAAATATGGCAAGAAAAACAACTGCTCACTGTGCAGTTTCTTTTTTCTCAATTTGCAGAGACGGTATACTACAAGCCCGTTTGTGGTGATATTTTATGAAGTGCTCTCACCTCCCTGCGTCCGCTTATTATTTAGCTGATACTGCTTATGTTTCTGTCTGTTTTCTTGGACATCGTACAAGGGAAACAGTAGGGAGGGAGGAGACGTCTGTCCTAGTTAGTCAAGTCACATCCAGAGTTCAAACACAGGCTTTTCAGGACAGCTGTGCGAACGATCACCCATAAATAAAGGATGGACTTTACACAGTGTACCATGCGGCGCAAGGCCACGGCCCTGTGCTTTTTAGTCAAAGCTTCTGCTCAGGTGTTCCAATAAGAAATTGATTTTTCATGCCAGAACTTAGTGGCACACGCTGAGCAATCTGGTTGATTTGATAAGACACACACCGTGATACAAGAAATTTGGATTATTTTCATTAAAAGTCTCTTGTCTTTGCTTCTAGGTTCTCAGCTTGGCTTCAACCATCTGATGGAAGTCTTCACGGAGTATGCTTATAATGAAAGCTTCTTTGAAAATGGATCCCGGGGCTTCAATGGCACGGAACAAGGGGGGCGGCACCAGTACAATTATTACGCCATGCTTCTCACGCTGCTCATATTCGTCATTGTCTTCGGCAACGTGTTGGTGTGTATGGCCGTCTCGAGGGAGAAAGCTCTACAGACTACTACTAACTACCTGATAGTCAGCCTGGCTGTGGCTGATCTGCTGGTTGCCACACTTGTAATGCCATGGGTGGTTTACCTCGAGGTAGGTATCAGCGTGATCGAGTGCTAAAATGATTTAACAATAAACCATCTGTGGTTTATATTAATGCAAGGACAGATTATTAAATTACACATGATTAGACTGTAATTTCTTGTGCCATCTTCTTCATAACTCATTAGAGTCCATCTGGGTGAGAATTAACTAAGAAGAGCTGCAGGCACCGTCTTAAACCTAATTCTAGCCAATCAATTTGCAGTAGCCACCAGCACCAGTCTAATTCTAGAAAATCTGATCCTAGCCACAGGTTAGTAGTTATTTTCAACCAAGAGAGCCTCCCTGGTGTATGTCATTGAGCCATACATATTAGCAAAGCTATCAGATATCAAGCAAAATCCATAGGTTTGTAATGTACATTCAGACCATAATTCTTGACTGGAGAATAATGCAAGCAGGTTGGTTGGGTGAGCTCAACTGAGCTCTGAACAATGGGTCAAAAGTGACGCTTCATATGCAGCACATCCAATTTACAGCATTATTATAACTCCCTGTATTAAATTAGCATTTTGATATCTTGTGATGTGTTGTTTCTCCTTCTAAAGGGCAGCGAGTAACCGCAATCTCAGTCAGTAGCTTAGGTCATCATTTATTTAGTTTGAATCATTTATACGCATGAACAGAACATTAAGGAGCGCTGTTGTGAGATGGTTGAAATGTTTATTGGCTAAATAAAAATTGCTGTTGTTGCACTGCAATATTAAAGCCCTCAGTATTATTATTAAGGCTGATGAGATCATCATTCCAAAAGATGATTTCTGTAAACAACTTCAGTATCTTCAGAGCACAGTGACAATGAGTCATGAAAATAACCTGAGTATACCTGCAAGAACTTACCAATGAAATCAAGTGCTTTGGTGTTTTCCTTTTACTTCATTAATATGAATTTGAATTGAATTAGCTAACAGTGTGTTGAATTGGATTTAGTGCATCACTCATAAAAAACAGGCAAAAAGAATCATTGTTCAAATCCCTACCACTAGCAAGATTTGAAAATTCAAAAATTATTCAAATTCAATTCAAAACTTATTTGTCACATATACAGAATACCATACAACTTGCAGTGACATGTCAATTTGCATTCTAACATAGCTAGTCACATAGCAGTGGAATACATTTCCATCCATCCATTTATTCTTCACATCACTTGTCCTTTGTAAGATGCTGAATATATTTCATTCTATTTAAACCTTTTGCCCTTCAAGGGATAGTTCACCCAAAAATGAAAATTACCCCATGATTTACTCACCCTCAAGCCATCCAGATGTATACGACTAGGCCTGGATGATATGACCTAAAATATGGATTAACTGAACTTTTTACCTTGATTACGCGTGGGGTGGAGAGTTAGGAATGGGATTGGAAAAGGACCACAAGTCGGAACTCAAACTCAGGTCACCAGAGGTGCAGATGCACAATATATCAGTGCTCTAACTGCAAGGCTATCAGCACCAACCGGTAATATGTTTTTAATGGGAAAGTATTAACAAGATTTAAAAAAAAAAATGAAATAACCGACATTGGGAAATTAGATCGGTTAGAGGCTCTGAATTTCGGTTTAGATTTCTTTTTGATGAATCGCCCAGCCCTATATATTTCTTTCAAGTTTTATAATGGCAGGGAATGGGTGTTTAGATTTTGAAGCCCAAAAAAAGTGCTTCTATTCATCATAAATAGTGCTCCACACAGCTCCAGTGGTTTAATAAAGCCTTCTGAATGCGATGCATTTGTATAAGAAAAATATCCATATTTCTTTTACTTTAACACATTACTCTATAAACCGTAAAATCTACTTTGGATTCCACTAACCGTTGTATGCATGTTCACGAGAGAGTGGATGACGTAGAATGTAGGCGAATGTGGTGATGAATGCGGAAGCGCAAAGGACAGAGCAGAACAAAACACGAAAATCAAAAAATGCCGGAGGATTCAATATAAGCCAAGAGGAGACCTGGTTCTCATGAGACTACCATATTCTCACTAGAGTGTATGCTATGCCTACATCCTAAGTCATCCACTGGAATGCCAACTTCTCATGAACGTGTACAACTGTTAGCGGAACCTTGAGATTACAGATTACAAAATTGTAAATATGGATACAAATGCATTGCTTTGCTTCAGAAGGTCTTTATGAATCCCCGGGAGCCATGTGAAATTCTTTTTTATGATGGATGGATGTACTTTTTTGGCCTTCAAAATCTCAACGCCCATTCACTGCCATTATAAAACTTGCAAGAGCTAGGACATTTTTTAATATTACTCCAGTTGTATGTGTCTGAAAGGAAAAAGGAAGAAATACACCTTGTCTGTTTAATCAACTGATGCCAAATCGCAGCTAATTCGAAACTGAAAGTAAAATGTGCACAGGCATTTAAAAGTGAAGCAAAGTGTGGAAAAGTGGGAAAAACACTTAATGAACTACCCCACAACCTCTCCCCCCGTCGATTAACCGGTGGGAAAATTTTCTTACATGAAGGTGAGTAAATCATGGAGTAATTTTCATTTTGGGGTGAATTGTCTCTATAAATCAGAAATAAGGTAGACATTTAAATGCATTCTCAGGGTAGCAAGTTTCCATTATGAAATAAAAAAAAGCTTTTAAAAACAATTTAAAATTGGCAGTTAATAGCTATGTTTCCATCCAAAGATGCAAATTTAACTTATGCGCAGAACTGGAATGCGCATAAAACATTTGCGCATAAAGCACCGTTTCCATCAAATGAGACAAAGAGAACAAAATCGTCACTTCCTGATAAACGTGCACTAAATATCACTACGAAAACTAGGAGAAGCCACTGAAAATAATAATTTTCATATATGTATATATATGAATTGCTTGCACATCAAGGTGAGCAGTAGGGCTGTAAGGAAATTTTCCCACCGGTTAATCGACGGGGGGAGAGGTTGTGGGGTAGTTCATTAAGTGTTTTTCCCACTTTTCCACACTTTGCTTCACTTTTAAATGCCTGTGCACATTTTACTTTCAGTTTCGAATTAGCTGCGATTTGGCATCAGTTGATTAAACAGACAATAAACAGGACAAACTCACTTATATTAAACATAAAATGATTAATTTATAAACAAAACGAATAAAAACAAAATAAATAAGAAACTATACATACTTCCAATGAGCTTCCAAAATCACCTTTTTGGAAAAGTCACATGACTTTTTTTAATATGCAAGGAGGAATTTATTCTGTAAAGGTTTCCATCATAGTTTATGCGCATTTTTTCTTATCGGATAACAAATTTATTCTACTCACTTGTGCACATACGTTTTTTATGCGCATTTTTAGAATTTATGCGCATCTTCGTGTTTTTTTTTTATGTGATATTCCAAAATGCACATAAAAATGGGTAGATGAAAACACAGCTAATGTCTCACAATTCTGACTTAATTCTGAAAAAAAAAAAAATCAGAATTAAACATGCAGTGACCTTTTTTTGTGGCAGAAACAAGCTTCCATATGGATTAGCTCTTTCTATGCACAGCAATTTAAAAAAGTTTCTATTTAAACTCACACTACATGCTTGTTCGACGGACCTCGCTCTCTCTTGCTCTCCCTCCATTAGTGCAAGGACATGTTTTGATCACTAGCGATGTCTGAGAATGATAGGGGTGAGGCTCATTTCATCTGAGTTTAGAGATATGGTGATGAACTGATTCCGGCAACTCACAGCCGCTTTCATTAGAGGTGTCAAATAATTCTTTAATCAATGACAGCGATGCAAACTCCAGAGGCGGGGACCTAAGACCATCAAGAGGTTTCTGAGTCCCTCGGCTTGCCTGAGGACACACATTAATCAGAGGCAGCTCAGAAAGCTCTGCCAGCTAACTCAGGAGATGCGAACTGTGGATGAGGCTGACCTGTGCTATATTGCTTCTTTCTGCCAGTTTTATCGCATAAACCAGAGAAAATGCCAATATTTTATTGGTTTAAACATTATTAGAGTGGCTGAAGCTGTTGCAAATCGACTTCCGCAGACTTGCAGACAAGAAAGACAGGCGGTTGTGGTTTTATCACGGATATATATAATCTAAAGATATTACTAATATGCAGTGCTTGCCAGAGTGCTTCTGTCAAATGACTAACTATTGCAGATTTGTAAGCAAACTGTAGGTTTGCATTCAGATGTATTGTTCTACAATTAGCAGAGTGTTTAGTTGTCCATGTCTGTCCTCCCAGGTGGTGGGAGAGTGGAGGTTCAGCACAATCCACTGTGACATCTTTGTCACCCTGGACGTGATGATGTGTACAGCAAGCATACTCAATCTGTGTGCCATCAGTATCGACAGGTAGGTGTTTCTGCACTGCCATTATTAGAGCAGTCGAATGCTGACTTACTCAGCTCAAAAGAGAGACCAACTCAGCTTTTGCACACCTGAAAATAAGCCAGATTTGGTGCTGAGGTTGTTGTTATATATAGACGAAAGCAATTTCATTGTACATTGTTACTTACAATGAGCTCAGAATAGTAAGAAATACTTGTGAGATCAATAGCGGTTGATACTAAACGTCTCCTCTTTATATAGTAAGTAATCAGATGCTAGAAGGAAAGGCTAGAAAGCATTACAGAGGTCATGGGAAGCACCGATATTTGGTTCTATACATCATAGGTCATGTGATAACATGTATATTTGGAAAATTGTGTGCAGAGGCATGCAGGAATATGATATAGGTCATACAAAGCCTGTAAGATAACAACAAATCAATTTTTGTCTTCTATTTTCCACAGATACACAGCTGTAGCCATGCCTATGTTGTACAACACACGCTACAGCTCCAAGAGGAGGGTCACAGTCATGATTTCTGTCGTCTGGATTCTGTCTTTTGCTATATCATGTCCACTGTTGTTTGGACTCAATAATACAGGTAAATATGGCAGATAAAATAATATTCTGTAACTAGATTGCTAGGCCATCACCATTTAAAAGGTCAGGGTCAGTACTATTTTATTTCTTTCTTTTTTTTTTGTTGAAAGGAATGAATATTTCTGTTCAGCAAGGATGCATTAAATTGGTCCAAAGTGACAGTAAAGACATTTAGAATGTTACCAAAGATTCCTAAGTCAATGTTGTTCTTTTGAGCTTTATATTAATCAAAGAATCCTTTTTTTACAAAAGCACAACTGTTGTCAACATTGAAAACAATAAAAAACTAACTAAATAAATACAATTCTTGAGGATCAAATCAGCATATTAAATGATTTCTGTGAATAAATTGCATTTTAAAATATATTCACAAAGAATATTATAGAAGACTTTTTGCCACTGAATTTAAAAAAAATGAAGTTTTTTCAACAATTTGTGTATACGATACAATTTTCTCAAAATTGCAAAAAAAAAATCTCACAACTGTGACTTTATTTTCAGAATTATTTTTCAGAATTCATTACAACACGCAATTGCAAGTTTATATCACACAATTCTGAGAAAAAAAGTGGTTCAAAAAGTGATCAAATATTGATATTAGCTTGCAACTGCAAGAAAAAAAGTCAGAATTGTAAGATATAAACTCGCAATTGCAAGAAAAAAGTCAGAATTGTGAAATATAAACTCGCAATTGTGAGAAAGAGGTCAGAATTGCGAGATATAACCTTGCAGTTGAAAAAAAAAATTAATAATTGCAAGATATAAATTCTAAATTGCATGGAAAAAAGTCAGAATTGCAAGATATAAACTCACAGTTGCGAGAAAAAAATCAGAATTGCGAGATATAAACTCGCAATTGACCCTTTGCAATTGCGACTTTTTTCCCCGTAGAATTGGACCTTATAACTGCAATTTTATATCGCACTATTCAGAGAAAAAAAGTTGTAATTGCGGGAAATTGCAAAAAAAAAAAAGTCAGAATTGCAAGATACAAATTTGCAATTGTGAGAAAAAAGTCAGTATTGTGAGATATAAACTTGCAATTGTGAGAAAAAAGTTTTTGTCTCTTCTTTTCTTTCAATTACCCTTCTTATTTTATATTCAGTGGCGGAAACAGGCTTCTACAGAAACGTTCTTTCTGACAGTTATTTTAAATTGCAATAATTACCAGTTATTTTAAATTACAACAATATTTTACAATATTACTGTTGTACTTTAGTTTTTGATTAAAAAAATGCAGCTTTGGTGAGCATGAGAGACTTGCAAAAATAAAATTCTTACCCCAAACATTTGAACAGCAGTGTACATTACATGTTTTTAGTAGAGCTGTCAATCAATTAAACAAATTAATTAATCGAATTAAAGGCAATTCATTGCGTACTTGTGGAGAAATAAAGTCTTCAAATTACTGTAGCAGAGAGATATTATGAAAAGAAGCTTTAAAAGCCAATATACTGTTTTATATCTGTAATCTCTGGCCTACTGTTTGCTACTGTCCACTTTAGCTCATTTTATATGCATTATTCTGCATGTGAGTTAACAACCATAAGGAATATGATAGCTAAACTCTGTGTAAGTGGATCCCCTTGTCCTGAAGTGGAACAAATAGCTTCTGCTTAGAAATATTATTATGGCACAACAGCTTGCACTTAAGAGCAAATTTACAGAGTATTGGTGTCATTACCTTGATGCACACACCGGGGTTAGGGGCAACTAAAATTAAGTTAGGTCACCACTTCATTTGAAAGTTATATTAGAGGAAGTCATTTAATCAGCATTCTTCTGCTTGAATGCTTGTGCTGGGAGGAAGAGGTCAGGGACTTGTGGGCATGAACAAAACAAATCATAATGTAAGAGACTGGGAAGTTGAGCGTTATACTGTGCGGTAATAAATACAGGTAATATGTCAGCTGCTGTATTGATACCTTTATGCTTTCTCTCTGTGGCTATTTATTTTTTAAACATAATAGGTATATTTGGTACGACCAACATTCAATAAATAAAACAAACAAACATAAAACAGTAATTGCAACTTTTTAACTCACAATTCTGACTTTTTTCTCAATATTGTGAGATACAAACTCACAATTCTTTTGTTTTCTTTAAAAGTTTAAGATGCATACTCGCAATTTTGACTTTTTTCTCAGAATAGCGTAACATAAACTTGCAATTCTGACTTTTTTCTCAAAATCGTGAGATATAAACTTGTAATTCTGACATTTTTTCTCAGAATAGTGAGATAAACAAGCAATTCTGACTTTTTTTCTCAGTATTGTCATATAAACTCGCAATTTTTACTTTTTTACTAGAAGTTTTAGATATAAACTCGTATTTCTGACATTTTTTCTTAAAATTGTGAGAAACAAACTCGCAATTCTGACTTTTTTCTAAGAAGTTTGAGATATAAACTCGTATTTCTGACATTTTTTCTTAAAATTGTGAGATACAACCTCGCACTTCTGACTTTTTTCTCAGAATAGTGTGATATAAACTCACAATTCTGAATTTTTTCTCAAAATTGTGAGATACAAACTCGCAATTCTGACTTTTTTCTTAAGAGTTTGATATAAACTCGTATTTCTGACATTTTTTCTTAAAATTGTGAGATACAACCTCGCACTTCTGACTTTTTTCTCAAAATTGTGAGATACAAACTCGCAATTCTGACTTTTTTCTTAAAAGTTTGATATAAACTCGTATTTCTGACATTTTTTCTTAAAATTGTGAGATTTTCTCAGAATAGTGTGATATAAACTCACAATTCTGACTTTTTTCTCAAAATTGTGAGATACAAACTTGCAATTCTGACTTTTTTCTTAGAAGTCTAAGATTTAAACTCATATTTCTGACATTTTTTTCAGAATTTTGTAATATAAACTCTAATTTTGTAATAGACTATATAAAGTCAGATAATTCTGACTTTAGAACACAATTGCGAGTTATTTATTCAGAATTGTGAAATCGCAATTCTGAGAAAATATCGGCATGTTGTCAGTTTCCTCTCTGCTCCGCAATGTATTTTTCACTGCGTGAGAACATGATGTGTAGTTCCGCAAAGGGTCAATAGCGAGTTTATATCACGCAATTCTGAGGGAAAAAAAGCCAGAAATGCCCGTTTATGTCTCACAATTCTGAGAAAAAAGTCAGAATTGTGAGATAAAAAGTCACAAATACCTTTTTTAATTTTTTATTCACTGGCAAAAATGGCCTTCCATACCCAGACATCTATTCTACATGTCACATGGCAGTCAGTAAACTGCATTTTCTTTATATAATACACAAGGCAATGGCACTTCATCTAATTCTCACTCTCTTTTTTATTGTAGTTACCCATGATGATGCTCTGTGTGTGATCGCAAATCCTGCGTTTGTAGTCTACTCCTCTATCGTATCCTTCTACGTTCCCTTCATCATAACACTGCTAGTATACGTGCAGATCTACGTGGTACTGCGAAAGAGACGGAAACGCGTCAACACCAAACGCACATTCCCAGTTACGGACATGGATATGAGCTCAACTTTAAAGGTGAGAACAACTGCAGGACGACAAAAATTTCTACTTACTTAGCACTCCAGTAGAGTTGAATTGGGATTGTTAAAAAACTGCAGTGTCAATGAATTTCAAAGTAATTCATCAGCACTGCAACACCCATTAGCTGTATATCAGTAATGTAGCTGTGTATCTGTAATGAACTAATAGCATCTGTATCTATGATCATAGTGTGTCTAAAATGACCTTTACCTCTTTTTTAGCTCGTATTGATTCTGCCGACATACATCTAATCGATGTGTGCCATGCAGGAAATGGCAGCTGCTTCATATGACTGTTATTATAATACATGGCTAGACTTTGCATTATTTTACACGGAGCAACGACATCCAGTCTTCTCCATGAAGCGCATGCCGCAGCAGAATAAATTCAATATAGCATTATTCAAAGAAACTGATAGCTTATCTACCCATCCTAAGCTTCTGCAAGGGCATCAGTGCATTATTGAGAGCCATTTGTGGTTAGGGAGTTCTCATACTGTGTCCTGACGGCATAAGTAAACATAGCATCCCCTATCAGTGGTTTCCTTTACACTGCTGTGTCTCCTCCAAAGCATTCTGATGTGAAAACATCAGGCTTGGATCAACATCATGTTTATTTCAGGAGCGCTTTCATTTTGAAGTGCAAAACTCGTCCTTATCCTTCTATATAAGAAGTGTCTTGTTTTCAAAAGGCTGAACTTTTGGATTTAGATCTGAAATGATCTTCAGATAGCCCACATCTGCATCCAAATCGTGTGCCGTTCAGATGGAGCTTTAGCAATCCTCATGCCGAGCAGCTAATTTAAAACGTTAAAGAATTTGGAAACTTTTCCTAGCGCTTTACCTATAAACATGATCTATAAGCTGACATTTGCAAAAAACATCACTGTGACGGAACGGAATTACCAACCTTCCAATTGCATGTTTCTATAATTGCAAATAAATTTAAAACGAACCGATGGCGGGACAACTAATTCCTTTCTGGTCTAAATCTGTCAAAACAGTCTGGTGTTTCTCCCATGTGTGTTTCAGAAATGCACCCACCCTGATGATGTGAAACTCTGCACTGTTATCGTCAAGTCCAGTGGGAATTTTCCTGTGAACAACAAAAACGTGGTAGAGCCAATTTCACTTTTCTTTTCCAAATATCGCTCTTGACAGGATTTTTCAGCTTCTAACTGTTTGTCATATGCAACAGAAGTAATAACGACAGATGACATTTGAGAAATGACAGTGTGTCAGCAAATATTAAATGTTAATCTCTGCATCCAGTGAACACTTCATATAAAGTTGTATTGACTGAAACAACACACTGTTCTGTCATGAAATGAGCTGCTTGATGGAGTAAACCAATTTTTGTAAAATAACTTCTTTTTCATCTTTTTTTTATTAGATCTTCATAAAGGAGGTGGTAAACAATGGCGACGACATCCAAATGGATGAAATCACAAACTTAAACCCTCAGAGACAAAGGAAGCAGGATCAGTCTGGCGCAAGTCAACAACACAGCAGGCTGGTTAACTCCAATCTAAGAGAGACTGACATATCACCCCCATCGCCTGAAGCTGGTGTCAAACCTGAAAGAAATGGCAACACCAGCAATATCACAAAAGGGGCCAAAGCATTTGAGATCCAGGTCTCCCCCCACCGGCAAAACACAGACATCGGTCAAGACTCTTAACAAACGCAAAATCTCCCAGCAGAAGGAGAAGAAGGCCACTCAAATGTTAGCCATTGTCCTTGGTAAGTGTGCTTTTACTATACCTTTAGTGCCTAAACAGTGTCTTAAAGGTGAAGTGTGATTTTTTGGATAAAATACTTTAAGTAAAACATTTTGGGTCATAAAGTGTAAATACTGTGGCACTTTCATAACATTGCTTTGTATTTCATCATCACAACCAGCAGGGTTGCCAGATCTGCGTAACAAAACAAGCCCAATGGCCAATCAAAAATAGCCCAAAACTAGGTCAATGACCCTAGCCCAAATATCATAACTCAATATATGGTACTCCCATGCTTAAAATTCATATTTTACAATCACTGTTATGCATTATACACTATGTCAATTTGCAAAAGTGATTTCCAGGGTTCAAGCGCTTTAAGGCATTTAAGCATATATGAAAAACGACATTATTTAGTAAGCTTATAACCGCCTAAATCAATTATTTAAAAAGCATTTTTGCCATTTCTTTTGGTGTAAACTCTAAAAACTGTTCATTTCAAAAGTATTGTTTAGTGTAAAACATGTTGAAGATTAGCTAATAGGCTGCTGATTCATTAAATTATAAGCTGTTTCCTTTAAAACGTTGTTTATTCAGTGTAGTGAAGTGTCTCCTCCATTGACATCCATTCAAAAGGAACGGCCTCTGGTCTCGTTTTTCGTTAGCACTAGCTGTTACGCTTTTTTGGCTAAAGGTTGCAGGCTTGCCTTTGAGTGGCTTTGGCTGAACTCTGCAGTATGGTTGCTCTCCAGGAGCAGGGTTGGAGGCCCCTGTTAAAGACATTTGTTGATACAGCATTTTGCGACAAAACTCAAAATGGCCAGCATAGGAAAATTTGGTATCGTTTGATTCAATATATCCGAAGTTCACGCTTTTGTTTTTTGGCCAAACTGTTCAGAAATTATAAACAAATATAGCTGCAAGCGCTTAAGGCATTTAAGCATATAAGGAAAAAGGCATTACATATTATTTATCAAGGCTGCACCCACCTAAATTATTGACTAAAAAAGCATTTTTGGCAAATCTAGGTAATTTACCATAGAAATATGATGTTTCTAAATGTTTATGACTGTTATAGTGCCAGCTGTGGTTCGATCCCCTTAAAACTTTGCATGCTCTTTTAGAATCTCCTGTCGCATGTGCTCAGCAGTTTTGAGTTTTCCTTTAGGCTTTATAGGATTTTGGGTACATTTGGACAGGCCCCTTTTCTAAATGACCCCGTTATAGCCTCTCAAAGGGTAAATTTTAACTTTTTTGAGGATTATTGGCCTAGGGAGTCCAGAGAATTGTACTGCAGTGATTTGTTTCAGATTGAGCAAAAAACCTAGGACTAGTTCACAAAAGTAGGTTTTTTACATCTTCTCAATCATTTAACAAATGATTTGATTGACAACAGTGGGTCTAGAGGAGAAGTTGTCCAGAATGAGAAGTTCTATCATATGATACAAACATTGTGCGTAGGTGCGTAAAACCTCACAACGCACAAACGTTTATGTCCTTGAAAATATTTCGAACAGCGAGTTTCTTTCTGATTGGCCTCCGTTAACTTTGTCTAACAGGTGCTTAAAGTTTGTCGGCCAATGGCAGCCGTGTTTTCTGAGATACGCAAATGTCCTTGTAGAAACTTGTGGCACAAGACCATGCACATCGATTTTTATGTTGAAAGAACAAATGGCTATGCAGTTATAGTCATTTTCATTTTTTATTTTTTTCCATCTTATAGCGCCACCAAGAATCCCAGCTCCGTGATTTTTTTCCTGTGACCTCAGATTGAGCTCTCATTATTGATATCTCATTCAGTTCAGGAGTTATAGGAATTTTACTAAAAGTGGCCCTGCGCCCTTTTGCGACAGGGAGTCGAAAGTTAATTTTTTTTTTGATAATTATTGATATTCAATCTCTAGAGATATGCAGATGTTTCTGCACTGGTTTGGTTCTGATCGGGCAAAAAACCTAGGACTAGTTCGCAAAAGTAGGTTTTTCAAAGAACACGAAATACACAAAACTTTTGCCAGGCTCACAATTGAATCTGAGGCATGTGTTTTGTCCGACGTGAGTCAAGGATTCCAACGACATGAGACACCTGAACCTGCGACTGACAGTTTAAGAGTTATAAGTGATTTCGTACTTTTGTTTGCTGTAGTGCCCCCGCCAGGTCGATTGGGGCGAGACTTGGTCATGTTGTAGGTGGTGTAAGTACTACCATCCCTCCAAGTTTCAAGTCTCTACGACTTGTGGTTTGGTTTGCACGATCAGTTTTATGTGGATATCGCTTATCTGTGACCATTCTAACAATTACAATAGGGTTTCAGCGCTATGCGCTTGAACCCCCTAAAAAAATTAACATTGTTATATCTTTTGACCAGTAGGTGGCACTGTGCCAAAACTACTCATGTTCACTGACCAAGATCATGCTTGGTATAACAAAAAACAGGTTTGGTATATCAAAAAGCTTTTGATAATTTCTTGCCTGAAGATGATCTGAGCCAATTTTGGTGAAAATCACACAAACCGTCTAGGAAGAGTTTGAAAAAGTAGATTTTTTCGCAAAAATGCAAAAAATCTTTACCAGTAGAAATTTAAATTTTGAAATGCATTCAACTCAGCAAGGAATCAGAGGAAATTTTGCTTCTAGACCTTACAGTTCAAATGTTATTAACAGAAATATAAGTGCAAATTTGGCCTATTGGTGGTGCTAGAGAGTTTGAGATAGAGATTCTAAATTTGCTATGGTTAATATTGAGACTGTCCTCTGTGTACCAGATTACACAACTTTGGTTTTATGGGAAATAATAATACGGATACAGTCGGATAACCTTGGCCCCTAATTACTACATAGTACAGTAGCAATCATTAACACAGTTAGTCTTTGTAAAGGAGCTCCCTCACAAAAACTGTTAAGATCTAGCACAGTTTTATCACTGGTAAAATATTAAATTTCAAGCATTTCAGTCAAATATAATTTATGTAATGTCAAACCCTTAACTGCAACAACAGTTGAAAAGTAGCCCAATTTTGAGGGAAAACCACAGACTTGGCAACCCTGAAAACTGGCCTGACAACAGCAACACTGGCACAGCCAATGATGTGACTTTCAGGGCAGGACTATGTGTTTGCCCAACCAATAGAATTCAGGCGGAGTATATGATTTTTTGCAGTTTCGTTTGGTGATACTAATGGTGTGAAAATGACCCACTTCAGCTTTAACAATACTGTTTGATTTCAGTTAACAGAGTATTATTCAGTATGTACAAATGTTCCTCTGAATGAAACATTTTATATAGGTTGTCAACCCAAAAGTACAGTTTCTTAACATTGCCCACCCTGAATTATTGCCACCTCTGTGTGCTTTATTGTCAGGTGTATTTATCATCTGCTGGCTGCCGTTCTTCATCACGCACATTGTGAACACTTACTGCCAAGTCCCTCCTGAACTCTACACTGCCTTTACATGGTTGGGCTACGTGAACAGTGCTGTAAATCCCATCATATACACCACTTTCAACATTGAGTTTCGCAAAGCTTTCATTAAGATTTTACACTGTTGAAAGAGAGAACTCACTTCACCGGAGCAGAAGGGATAGAAAGGATACCTCATCTGCAGTGGACACACTGTAAAACTTCAAATAAAGAATCTAAATTGGATCCCATGTGGACTATGGCCTCGGGGCTACATCTCTTGCATTTCACTGAGATTAAATCTAAAGGAATGTATATAAATTGTCTGTATTATAAAAATTATTTTTTTCCAAGATCACATCGCTTAAAAAAGAAAAGAAAAACGCATATAAAAACCCTATGGGAGATGGGGCTTAAAGCAGTATCTTCAGCACAGACAAAAACGCTCATTTGGAATAACACTCCAAGCAATGCCTTTGCTTATCTGTTTGTCAGTATTATTTGTTCTGGATTTGCTCAAAACAGCGTTTTTAATCATAGTAGTACATACTGTGATGCAAACAGATGCTTTGTAGTATTCAATAGGCCATGCATTGCATGGAGGTTGTAATTTTGTTGCTGAAAAGCTTATTTATGCCAGTCATGTCTGCAATGTTACGTCCCACGTTTATAATGTTTGTTAGATGTTCTCTCAGCAACTAACAGCAGGCGGAAACCTTAAATAATACATTCAGCAAATGTGTAATCAACTGTAATTTCTGTGCCAATATCAAAGCATTTGTGCCACGTTAACAGCAAAGTGGATTCAACATAAAGAAGCAGAGAAAATAAATACAGTTTCACTAAAATGCTGTGATTTTCAAACTAAATAACCTTGACTGTTGTTTGTCAGCCTTCCCTATGGAAGCATTAACCATTTCAGATCCTTGTTTTAACCTTGAGGAGGTAAAGATAATACTGATGGAGTGAAAAGGGAGGATAAAGATGAACTGCATGCAGTCCCTGAGGATTGGATTGTGCGGATGAACGAAAACATCAAGTGTGCAAAACACGCAACAGCAAATTGAGTGTAAATTTCCATTTTTCTTTTTTACTATTTATTATGTTTATATATGTAGCTTTTCATGCTTTATATGACACATTTTGAATGTGATGGGCCTGCCGTTGCATTGTAATGCATGTTCTCATAAGATGTATGTTGCACAATGATATAAGCTTATGAATAAAGTAATTGTGCACTGACGGTTTGCCGTATCCTGACGGATGTTTTTAGTGATACAAACCAACATCTGCTATCTGACATCAATATCTTGGTTCATCACTGTAAAGAACTTTAGGGACAGACTCTCCTGCAGAATAAAAACACTGGAGCCATAAAATGAAGTTTTCAGTCTCTGGCCCAAGGGCTGACTCAACTGATGTGTTTGATATGAATGCATGTTCTGTGGACAACACAATGACATTAGCCCCATGGCAACCATCTGTGGACACAGCTGATGATCAGCACACTCCTTTTTGCTGGCTACGCCTAACTACAAACTACTGCAAGCACATGGCTCAACTCTTAGCTACACAAACTTTGTGTAGTTTAGATGTTTTTTGCTGTCAGAAAACCAAAATAATGACATTATTTAACAATTTCATCTATTCCGTGTCAGTCTTCAAAGGCCATTCACGAGAGTACCGCTATGTACGCTTGTGCCGGTGTTCTGATGTAGAACCTGCAGAAGACGCACGCTGTACATAAAACAGTCTTCAAAAAAATGTCTAAAAATTTTGATATGAGAATGACTTGCAATTTTTTGCCTAGACTAAGTTATTGAACCAGAATATAAAGACGATGAACTACATCAGAACGCCGGCTCCTGCATCAGCAGTACCACATGCATGCATCATGGTACCAGGGTTGCCAGTGAGATTTGGGGGGGGGTTGGATTTCTGGAGATTTCAATCTCAATTCAACATCAATTCATATATACTGTACATAAAAAGGGATAAAAATGTTTTGTTAAATGCATCTTTTAGCACAATTTTAAACTCGGGTTAAATTCAGAATTTGCTTGCATTCATTGAATGTACTTATATGGGTATCATTTAATAAAGATGTAAGTTATTAACTTTTTACATTTCACATTTAAAAACTTAATCATGTCGAAATATTCAAATGAAAACCTTACAAATAAGTAAGCAGGTATGACCTGCAAATATTCTAGATACATGTATATGTATCTAAATACAGGTATTGGGTAAACCATGGCATTGCAAATGCCTTTCCCATCACTCTCCAGAATAAAATGATGCTGTAAATGTCATCCACGTAATAATCAATGCATAATATGCTGTAATGTTTACTAAAAATTGCTGCCTGTGCGGTGAAGCTGTCGTCTATGCTACTTAAACTCATTCAAATGTATTGTCAGCTCTGGTCTGTTTGAAGAGCTCAATAAACCACGTGACCTCGTGATGGCGACGTCAAAGCTTGTTGCAGCTCTGTTTTTCAATGGCTCTGGCTTTAACTGAAGCGCTACATTTAACGATTTAACGCTACATTTGGTGTGAGATTTACATGAGCAGAGTGAGAGCGTGAGACAGAGCCTGAAAGTGTGTCTCACACCAAATGAGTGAGAGTTGGCAACCCTGATGGTGCTCTCGTGAACATGCATCGAAGACTGACACGGAAGAGAAGAAATTGTTGAAAAAAGTCGTTATTTTTGTTTTCTTGTCACACAAAAAGTATTCTCGTAGATTCATAACATTAAGGTTAAACCACTGATGTAGGACTGTCAGGATTCCTTGATTCAAGTCGAATACTCCATTATTTTAAAATCCTGGATGGACCTTTCTCATAGCGGAAGTCGTCATAGTTGGGTAAAATCCGAGAGCAGTGAATGGGAGACTACCATAAATATATTTTTTGAATTCCCATTTGCTCAAATAGCAAAAGAAAAACTACACAATAGTGTTTTCACGACTTTCAATCAAAGGAAAAAATTGAGAGAAACTGATATCAGCAGTCAGAAGAGAGAACAATGTCAATTTACCATCCATTTCTGTCATAAATAAATGTCTGAATATTAACGATTAAGTGAACATTTAAATTAAACGTTTAGTCAATATTAAACAAGGATTGCGCAGTAAAGTTTATAAAAACATTCGTCACGCCGTTGGCGCCCTCTGCAGTCATTTGTTATATTGAGTAATGTATTGTTTATAATACATTATGTATTTTAACAGTTTTGTTCAGTAAAACCATAACATTACTTGGTTTCGGTACTTTATTTGAACTAATTAGTATTGCCTTATTGCTATTATACATGCATTTTATGTAACTTTAAAAGCTATTGCTCACTTAAGTATTTTATTGCTACAAAAATAATTGTATTAATTATAATTATCAGATTACTCAATTAATTATCAGAATAATCATCAGATTACTCGATTACCAAAATAACCATTAGTGACAGCACTACACTGATGTCACATTATTAACAATAATGACTATTTTAACAATGTCCTTACTACCTTTCTAGGCCTTGAAAATGTCAGTTGCGTTGCTGTCTATGTATGGTCAGAAAGCTCTTGGATTTCATCAAAATGATCTTATTTTGTGTTCTGAAGATGAATGTTCTTACGGGTTTGGAACGACATGAGGGTGAGTAATGATAGAATTTTCATTTTTGGAAGAACTATCCCTATAACTGCCTCACAACCATTCTGAACCATGACATTAAAATGCAGCAAAAAGGGAAAATATCCAAAATGTTCTTTCACTAGAATACATAGCTTCTTCTGTATGGCTGTTAATGGAAAAATGTTATGGTGCAGTTACAGTCTTTACATACTTGTTACATACTTGGTATGTAAGTAAGTAAGTAAATAAATAAATATTTACTTTATTTACTAATACTTTCGGTACTGGTGGAATCCTGTGTATAATGGAATATATATATATATATATATAACTGCAACACAAATAAAATAACAGTGTATAAGGTACCATGACACATTATAAATCATCAGCCTGTGTTTATTGTGAAACACAGATCACTGTCAGAACTCCAGGGCCATTTGTATAGACATGTATTGAAGGCCTTAAGATTTGATTAAAACTGTGGTGCTTGACCCTCAACACCAGGGATGTGTAGGGCACTAGCTATTTATTTTACATTTGAAAAAAAAAAAAAAAATCTGTCAAGAACATTTTTCACCACTTGTCTGCTTTGCAATCACAAACTGCTGGTGGATGTGGAAGTGCTGCATGTTAAGTTTGTGAATAATGATTTTGCTCTGAAAAATGAGAGACACTTGAGCAAAGTAAACTCTGCACTTGGCTTTTCAATAGAAACCGATTAAGAACTTGAAATTCTTCAAGCTTCATTAGCCAACTAAATTACCTGTTAAAAATAACTTGTTAGCACGGGCACTAACAACGGAGAGCAGCTTGGTAATTTGCACTAAAAATTCCTGAATGCAAAGGATGACATTCCGTGTAGGAAACGTCATGAATTTGGACAGTTTCTAATTAACTAAATTGCTCCTTTGATACCCAGCAATCAGGGTTATTTTTCTTGCGAGTCAATGGAAGGACAAATGCGATGGCAGGTTTCGTCGTCAGACACCTTGTTCAACAGCCCTTGATTGCTGTCGGCACTTAACAGAATCTGAAAGGGGTCACGTGGGTGGGATATGAAGTCACTTTAGAGATGTGACAGGTGACAAAATGTAACAAAGGAGGAACGTAACATTTGATATGAATCATTTGAGGCTTTTAGTGTTTAAAACTGCTGAAAAATTCAAATTTAGTCATTCACAGCATGTACAGCATGTTTTGGACCAATTTGTCTCTTCAAAACAGTAGCCGATCATCTTTTAAATCTTTGGGACTTTGAAGATTTGTTGACTTAAATCTTTGGGCTTGAGATGTTGGGCTGAGAATATGAGTTGTGGAGGCAAGAGAGAGAGAAAAAGGAAGGGAGGGTGTGAGGGCTCCCACAGCGCTGAAGCTATAATCACTTGCTTGGCACGTTTACCCCCTCCTATGAGCCCAACTAAAGAGAATTAAGCTGGGCCAGCTGAGCCACAGGCAGGTGCTGTGTTTGTTTTTCTGATGTGTTAATAAGAGCGCTCCTGCTGCCCACTGGACCGTCCTCCACACACCCCACCCAGTTAAACCACACAGCACTGATTCATTTAACAGGGCAATGCTGTCAGGAATTGCAAATAGAAGTCATTTGTCCACACAATTATGTAATTATTTGAGGAAATAGCATTGAACTGTGGCTCTCCTATCCCGCTCAAAGTAAAGCTGTGTTTTGATTTGAAGGGAATTTTCATCGACAAGTTCTGCCATATATACATTCATTTTCTAAGTAAGCACTTACACTAAAGCAGTTTACAGGAAAGTAGGCTACGAACAGACAATAAGAACATAACAGTTGTGGTAACTTAGCTGTCATAGAACAAAATGTCAAAATTATTCAAAGAGGCCATCTTATCCCTATGAAAGCCTGTTTTTGCCACTGAATAAAAAAATTAGGAAGGTAATTTCGACTTTTTATGTCACAATTCTGACTTTTTTGTGCAGTTGCGAGTTTACATCTCACGATTCTGACTTTTTTTCTCAGAATTGTCAGCAATCGTGAGTTATAGTCACCATTGTGAGACATAAACTCACATATGAAAAGAATTGCATGATATAAACTCGCAATTGTTAGTTATAAAGTCAGAATTGCGAGATATAAACTCACAATTGTGAGTTGTAAAGTAAAAAAGAAATGCGAGTTTCCTTTTCTCAGAATTGAGAGTTTGTCTCACAGTTCTGCCCACAACACATTGCGCGGTGGACGAGGATTCGATTAGAACTACAAACATACTAAGAACTACCCATAAAAGTGTTAAAAAACAACAAACATGGCATATGTACGACTGATGGACAGGTAGAGAAAGGGGTTTAAGTGATAAATAATCAAAGTCTGATAATATTTATTTAATGTTATCCATCTTATTTCATCTGCAGAATTTTTTTTAATAATTAAACATTCGGTCATTAACATTTAAATGCATCATTATGCAAACACAAGCAAAGTTCTTGGCATAAAAGTCTCACAACTGGCTGATCAACATGCCTCTTCGTTTCTCTCCAATATGGTAGGAAATCAAATGAAACTGTGGATTATTTTAACTGTGAGAAGATGATTGACAGGGCAGTTTAAACAGTGACAGGATGCACATACAATCTTAAAAATAAAGGTGCTTTAAAAGGTTCTTCACAGTGATGCCATAGAAGAACCATTTATTGGTTCCACAAAGAACCATTCAGTCAAAGGGTCTTTAAAGAACCATTTCTTTCTTACCTTTTTATAATCTGAGAACCTTCTTTCACCACAAAGAACCTTTTGTGAAACAGAAAGGTTCTTCAGATGTTAAAGGTTCTTTATGGAAACATTTAAACAAAAAAAGGTTCTTTTATGCCATCTTGAAGCACCTTTATTTTTAAGAGTGTAACTAAGCAACAGAGCATCTGTTAAAGAAGCAGCTATGACGAAGTAGTATGTCCCAAAGCTTGCTCTTCTATTCTGCTACATACTCAAAAGTATGTACTTTTTCTTCACAAAAAGAATGCATATTTTTAGGACATAGGCGAATTGGGACACAGCATATATCTCACAGCCTTTTTTTTTTATTCAGTGGTGGAAACCGGCTTCTATATATCCCACTACTGGCCTATATGGTTAATTATAAAATAACTAGATCTATGTACGAATTATGTATTAGTTAGTGAACAAAACAAATGTGTCAAGGACAGATATGTGATGATGTACAGTCTTATGTCGCAAGGGGACGTTGAGAAACACGATTATAAGCCATGAATTTGAATTTTGACTGTTTCCTTATTTTTTTAATAATAGTAAGTTTCTGCTTTTAAATGTTATTGTTATTATGAGATACAAACAATAAATGAACAAAAAATGTGGCATGACAGATCGCTGTAGCTGTCTCACTACTAGTTACTACTACAAGTACTAGTTACAGCATGAAATAAACATGTATGAACATCCAAGTGTATACAGAAACAAACAGTACAACTTACAAAAGTGCCTCATCCCTCATGTAATCCTCCAGTCAACTGTGAGAAGATGTCAACAAAACAGCTTGCAAACGATGTCACGTGATGTTACGCTTACCTCATGAAAGCCATTTAATACGCACTTGTTAGTTCGCTAGAAAAAATAGAAAGAAGTAGAGAGTTAGAGCATATGCCTCAAAGACAAACTATGTAGTTAAATGCATTACAATATAAATACATTATTTAGGCTGTATGTCTGAACAAATCTCCTAATTCTGA
Organism: Labeo rohita; assembly: GCF_022985175.1. Taxonomy (NCBI): domain Eukaryota; kingdom Metazoa; phylum Chordata; class Actinopteri; order Cypriniformes; family Cyprinidae; genus Labeo; species Labeo rohita. The sequence goes on along the minus strand of NC_066883.1, from coordinate 20,820,965 downwards.
GGGAAAACAATCGACATGGTTTTTACGTAGATAAAAGTCCATGTCCACAGGTGTTCTGGGTCAAAACAACTAAAATTATGCTATATTATGCTAAAAAAGTTCTGCCTACACTAAAAATAACACCTGAAAGTCAAAGACCAAAGCATTTCTGTTGTGTCTAAATTGCTTATGTTTCACAAAAGAATATGTTTCAAGCAGAATGAAATGTTTAAGGACAAAGGACAAGGACAAAATGTTCAGTTTAAGGCAAATGTGAATTATAAACAAGTGATTTATGACACAACGTTTTACAAAAATATTTCATTTTTGACATTTTTTTTAGAAGTTGCATTCCAAATACACATCAACCAGAGTACATTTAGGTGGGCATGACACTTCTGACAGTAAGCCAGCCCTCTGGACGCGATGAATGTCAAAAGTAATGATTCGATTCTGGCAAATATAAGCAGCTCATGGACAGACCTGAATGGAAGAGTTTTTAGATTTTGAGTAATTTAGCCATCAAGAAAGTCATTTTTTTTCATACACCCAGACAGATGTGAGTAAATCAGTTCAGAGTGAGTTACAGCTTTTTATTAAATCGATATAAAACGAGTGGAGTAAAGTGAATGAAAGAATTTCCATTTTGTGCAGCATGTGACCCAGGTCAGCGAAGGCCAATTGTTTGTGGAAAGTCCATGGTGTTTTTTACATCAGGAAGTGACAATTGTGTGAAGTTTAACCAAGATGAAAGGAGACTGAGCGATGAAGGTTTTGTACTGGAGTCCTGTCAAGCTTCAGTTTGAGAAGGCATCTATGTTAATATCACAATGACACACTGAGAATTTCCTAAGTTCAGGTGAAAATAGAGCGAGAGCATGCCGTCGTGTGCCAGATGAGATAGGAACAATGTTATCAAGAAGCTTGATGAAGATGAATATCACTGGTCAGAATGCAGACGCCTAGGTTTTGTCCAAAAAAATCGCATTAACCTCATTCTGTCATATTTCAGTGTTAAATTAGTTAACAAAATTGGACTATTTGCACATCTCTAAGGAATCCTGAATCATATCCAGCAGTTGTTGCATTAATCTTACACAATTCTCTTTACAAAGCCAGTTTCAATCAACACGGTGAATAATCTGTAAAACATTATATCAAATTACCACAACATTTGGGACTGAATGCTGCATCAGCACCTTTGGTTGCCAAGACGCTCCTAAAAAGTTGATGCAGAGGTTTTTTTGGATGACAGATGGTCTTAGGTAGAAGCAAAAGACTACTTTTGGGACTCTTGGGATCTATTAAAATGCTCTGAGCAGCATCTAAAGATTCCTGGCAACAAAAAGGATCTTTAATAAAATATGAAACAAGTAGATTTATTTTCCTTTGGCATTGAATTTAACGATGTATTCATAAAATAATAAATACAGTACTAATTTCATGCCTATATTACCCTGTCAGATGATTCCTTTCAACAAGTCTGGGGTAAGCTTATCATTTTTAACTACTGTATGAGTTTGACATATTTAGTTCATGCCTATTAAATGAATACACTTCCATGAAGAGCAAAGTAACTTTTTCTGTAGACTTGTTTTCTTTCTTTTCTAATAGCTCTTTTTTAATTGCCATGATTATGTTTTCTAAGGTATGGACTAGGTGACATTTTAAATATATGTGGAATTCATTTTCCTCAGGTGAGTGCTACATTTTAAAAACTGAAAGGTGATGGGGATTTTAGAAGCATTTGATTGGACAAAAATCCGTGTAGTGCAGGATGAGTCTTCAGTATTTTTAATCAGTTTGTCTGGAAGAAAAAACTTTATATTTGAAATATATACACTGACCAAAATTATAAACGCAATGCTTTTGTTTTTGCCCCCATTTTTCATGAGCTGAACTCAAAGATCTAAGACTTTCTCTGTGTACACAAAAGGCCTATTTCTCTCAAATATTATTCACAAATCTGTCTAAATCTGTGTTAGTGAGCACTTCTCCCTTGCCGAGATAATCCATCCACCTCACAGGTGTGGCATGTCAAGATGCTGATTAGACAGCATGATTATAGCACAAGTGTGCCTTAGGCTGGCCACAATAAAACGCCACTCTAAAATGTGCAGTCTTACTGTATTGGGGAGGGGGGGGTCCTGAGGGGTGGTCCGAAAACCAGTCAGTATCTGATGTGACCACCATTTGCCTCACGCAGTGCAACACATCTCTCCTCTTCAATGGCTGTGCGAAGTTGCTGGATATTGGCAGCAACTGGAACACGCTGTCGTATACGCCGATCCAGAGCATCCCAAACATGCTCAATGGGTGACATGTCTGGTGATGCAAGAACTGGAATGTTTTCAGCTTCCAGGAATTGTGTACAGATCCTTGCAACATGGGGCCGTGCATTATCATGCTGCAACATGAGGTGATGGTCATGGCACAACAATGGGCCTCAGGATCTCGTCACGGTATCTCTGTGCATTTAAAATGCCATCAATAAAATCCACCTGTGTTGTTGTCCATAACATATGCCTGCATAGACCATAACCCAACCATCATGGGCCACTTGATCCACAACGTTGACATTAGCAAACCGCTCACCCACACGACGCCATACACGCTGTCTGCCATCTGCCCTGTACAATGAAAACCGGAATTCATCCTTGAAGAGAACACCTTTCCAAAGTGCCAGACGCCATCGAATGTGAGTATTGCCTACTCAAGTAGGTTGTGCACCTGTGCAATAATCATGCTGTCTAATCAGCATCTTGATATGCCACACCTGTGAGGTGGATGGATTATCTCGGCAAAGGAGAAGTGCTCACTAACACAGATTTAGACAGATTTGTGAACAATATTTGAGAAATAGGCCTTTTGTGTACATAGAAAAAGTCTTAGATCTTTGAGTTCAGCTCATGAAAAATGGGAGTAAAAACAAAAGTGTTGCGTTATAATTTTGGTCAGTGTAATATCTAAATGCTAATTTGCCAACTTTTAGTAGTATAACATAAATGACTTAAAAGCTAGGATAATTAGGTATATATATTAGGTATATATACTATAACATCCGTTTTATTTTTTCTCAGATTTTATTTATTTCCATATTCTGGCTCGTGGCGTGCCGCCTCAAAGTTTCAGTGGATTTCATGAACACATAAACATCATCTCTAAAACTGCTCTTAGAGTCACTTCATGAGCATTTTACTGTTTCCTTCAAAACTATCGTCATATCATATACAAACAGAAATGTACAGGTCTTCAGTAACCCGTTCAAAATAAAAGTTCGGTTTAACCGAAACAGCACGTCTGCGCCATATTCAGTCATATAGTCAGACAGAACATGCAGGATTCATATTTAAATAGTATTTTGCGGCTTAATATTCACAGACACTTGTCCACATCGCGACTGAAGTGTACTGACCTACTTCTGATGTGTTCATCCAAAATTCCATGACATTCTGCGTTATACAGTTCCGTTTTTAATCAGCGATTCCATCCGCGTTTCATAATTCATGGGAGGGAAAATAGCATTCTTTGTGACATTAAATAGCGGTGTCCTCTTACTATAGCAATTATGTAAACAAACTCATTTTAACAGTCTATTATTGCAACAGCTATTGTGTTGACAGTGAAATCATGGTGTCATTCTCTGGAAGAGGGTTCAGTGCATGCTGGGTAGAACTTTATCAACCACTCATTAGTACAGCTATCTATGTGTTTGCCTAAAGGACCAAAAAGTAATGAAATTCTGCCAGACCAATAATTGGTCATACTTCACTAGCAGCCATCTCTCAGAAATGGTACTGTATTTTTTCAGCACATTTCTTTGGATGTGCAGTCTTGTGTATAGATTCATTTTTATCAAATTTGCTGTGGAGATTTAAACCTAATCCGCATATATGGTGCTCTTTGGTGCATTAACAACAGTCCATGGGGAATATTGGAAGCTTTGGTATTATGAATGTTTGAAGCTTTAAAGAAAAGTGTTCCCTCACAAATTCCACTCAGGAGCACTACAAACTATTTAATTACATTAAATTGTAGATGTCTAAAAAGCCCCTTTGTTTTACTGTGTAAACATGAACACACAATTCTTTTTCTTACCTGACAGGAAATGATCTTATACATACATTTTTCAAACTTTCCAATCTCACGTAATGAGAAAAACACTCAAGAAACATGGTATTACATAAAAGACTGTTTAATTTCATATTACTGCATATAAATGAGGATTGCATCGTGTTGTAGACGCTTTTGTTATTATCCAGACTTTAATGAGATATTTAAAGTGTCATGTACTTTACAGTGAAGAGGCTGCAGAGCAAACCACAGTCTGTGATAATGTGCCTTCCTTCACAAGGCATTGATGTTTTATTAACGTATTCACTTGAGAAACGCGAGCCAGAACCAGAAAAAGTGATTTCGATATTTTGTTTTAAAAGCTCTAAACCCTCATTACAACTTTCTCTATGGCACAAGAGAGTATGTGAAATTACTGATATGAGCATTGTATTTCAAGCTTTATCATATGCTGTCACATCTAATGTACCATACAGTTTGGGAAGTACAAAATTGGGTGCATTTCAGTCATAAGTTTACACCTGATAAATATGAATTATGTAATGATGTCTTGCATACTAACAGTTCAGTTATGAAATACATATACACAACTGTATAATGACATAGAATGGATCCACTCGGTTCTTCGATTGTATTCATTTTATATCCACCTTATTTTAAGAGTGGGCATGGCCATTTGTAAATTTTATGGGTGTTGCGTCCAGTCTCATCTGCATCCTGCTATTTTTAGCTGTACTGCATATTGCAAATTGATGTGTCTTACCGTAATATTTTAACATATCTTAATTATGAACAGACTGGTTTTACCGTTTACTGCATGTTGTTATTCTTTTCGTTATTTCCCTATAGCGGTTAATAAACTGTAAGGTTGCCCAAAGGTTTACTTCCGTGATGAAGAATAAAGTGGATGGTTTTTTTTTTTTTTTTGCCCTTTGTGCTTAGGACAAAGCAGTCGAACGTGAGCGGAAGCCTGCTGGGAAGCGATAAGCATGTTGTCAAACAGGTTTTTCGGCTTTTGGTTGTGAAAGTAACATTCCATTTGAATGCCATGAATGCTTATGATTTTTTCACCATGACACTACTGTACATGTGCATGTCTGGCAGTAGTGGAATTCATGCAAGTATGAATGCACTGAATCATAGATAAAAACATAATTGTAATAGGCAATTTTGTCAGCATGAATTAGCATTCACAACTTATTGTAGTCCTCTAACATGATGGGTTTTCAAAGTAAATCGGAAATTGTGTGGATAGATTTGCACACCACAATGGAGGCAGACTGAATGTGAGTATGCTAAAAAACTGTCTGAAATCTAATTTGTTAAAGCAAAAGTTCACTTAAAATATAAACATCTGTCATCATTTACACACCTTAATGTTGTTACATTGATTTTCTTTCTTTTGTGGAACATAAAAGAAGATTTGTGGAGAACTGTCAATGAAAGTCAATGGTCACCCAAACAATTTGGTTACCAACATTTATCAAAATATCTTCTTTTAAGTTCCATGGAAGAAATAAAGTCATGCAGTTCCTTTTTTGGAATGACTTGAGGATGAATAAATGATGACAGAATTTTAATTTACAGGTCAATTATCCCTTTAGCTTTGTTCAATATCCTGTACAACCTAAGTAACTAAAAACCAGTCATAAAATCCTTCATTTATAACACTTCCATTCTGAGAACACACCTGAGTTCTTAACCAAGCCCAAACAAAGGCGTTAAATTCTAGGAATCTAAATCACAAACAACAGCAAAGGTGTTTATAAGAACAGGCTTTGCAGAAGGACGGAAATCAATAGCAGAAATCAATGCTGCACTCTCTCTAATGGTGGAGTTATCTGTCACCAAACACAGCTCGCTCTCCGCCAGGATCTCCACCGGTGTGCTAGCTGTTCAGCAGCTCCACGGCTTCTGTATTGTTGCACCGTTGAGCCAAGGTTAAGGGGGTACATCCTTTCGAGTCCTGCATATCCCGCTGTGCATTATTCATCAGTAGGGCTTTGATGATGGGGATGTTGCTGAGCTGGACGGCTAAATGCAGCGGCGTAGACTCGCTGTTATTCTGGGCGTTCACATTGGCTTGATGAGATATCAGCTGCAGAACGCTAGGGAAGCAGCTGCTGTTACAGGCTAAGTGGAGGGGCGTCCAGCCGCTATCCTCGGCCAGGTTAGGGTCGGCACCTGCTGTTAGCAGCCCCGCCACCACCTCCTCCTGCCCATGATGGCAGGCAAGGTGCAGAGGAGTCCAGCCATCTTTCCCTTGGACATTGACTGAGCCATGGTGCTCCTCCAACATGAGGACAGTCTCTGGATGCCCTTTTAGGGCTGCCAGGTGCATGGCTGTCCAATTCTGATAAGTTCTTATATCGGGGTCGACTCCTTTACTCAACAGGAGTCTGCAGATACCCGTGTAACCCTTTAGAGCGGCAAAATGTAGGGGACTGTAGCTTTGCTCATCGACTGCTTTCACATCAGCCCCATTATTAACCAGCAAACGGACGACTCTGAAGTGCCCCTCGTCTGCTGCCAAGTGTAGGGAAGTGGATTGAAGGTTATCTGGTTTGTTAACATCAGCTCCGTTTTTGAGCAAGAGGTTGACGATGTTCACGTAACCGTAAATACAAGCCACGTGAAGCGGCGTACGGCCAGACTGCTGCTCTTGCTCGTCCACGGCATCCAGACGGCGGAGCAGGATTCTCACGATGTGCTCGTAACCGTTCTGTGCAGCTAGATGCAAAGGCGTCCACCCGTCCTTCTCTTTGGGATCGGCTTTTGCCTTATTGTCTAACAAAAGGCGGACAGATCTATCATCGCCAGCCTGCGCGGCAAAATGCAGCGCGGTCCACTGGTCGCCATCGCTGAGGTTGACGTCAGCCCCACAGTCTGTCAGCAAGCTGGAGATCTCGTAAAACTTGTGCAAGACTGCGACAATGAGTGGGGTGTAGCCTTTTACACTCTGGCAGTTCACCGAGCCTCCCAGATTCAGGACCATCTGCACGCTTTCTGTGTCCCCGCTCGCCACGGCATGATGGAGGAGAGAGTTGTTGTCTCGAAAGACCATGGACACGTGCTCTTTTCGCAGAGTTTTCCTGAAGCTCACAAAGTCTTTCTTTACAAGGAGAGAGTGAACGCTAGAGTCGTCTGTAGGAGGAAAAAATTGGATGGAGGACAGTTTTATATAAAGTGTAGAAAGACAGAACAAAAGAGGTTAAATGTGAGGACTTGGACAAAATACTTGCCTGAGGAGTCAGCTGCTTTCTTTGGCTAATGGAGAGAAAGCAAAATTAAATGAGTGGTATTTCTGTTGTGTGACTAATAACACAATTTCCTGATATCAAAGCCAATAACAGTTGAGTATCAGTTGCATGAGGAACGGAACTCGGACATCTTTACGTTTCAGTGCCATAGAGAGACATTGGAAGGTCTAAAGCTTTCATCGGTTTGATGGTGTTTATGCTACAAAAATGGAAAAACGATGTGCCTGGGGTGCTGGTAACACTAATTCCAGGTATCCTGAGAGGATAGGCAATGGAATGTATTTTATTCCATTTCCTAAACCCAACCAAAACAGAGCAAAATGTCACTAAGTATTCAACCCCAAACCCAATGAAGACGAAAACATTCATTTTCTGGTTGTCAATTAAGTTCTCTCATTAAGTTACCATTTTCATCTGTTCAAGCAGAATGTTAATGTCATCTTGTGCTTCAGCAAAATATCTCTGGCTAAAACTAGCTAATGTTAAAGTTACAAACCTAACGTTACATACAAACCTAAATGTACCCTGTACATGTTCTCACTTCATGTACAGTGTAGGTCAAAAACACATATACGAAAGTCTACATTTCATACTGATCTGTATTTTTACGTATTTATTATGCTCTTTAAACAAAGTCTTGATTTTGCTTTGGGGGTGTACAAGAACATGCTGTCATGCTTGGTGGTTCGAAAAACGCATTCTTTTTCACATAATTTACATTATTACAATACCTTTCTCCCAGCCTTGCACAAATGGCTCAATTATTTCCAGGTTTTAATGAAGGCCTGCCTTCCAAAAAACAAAATGTGTTGTGATTGGTTAGCTGTCCCACTTCGCTGCGATTGGCGAACAGCTTAGACGGTGTTTCAGTACTGCCACGCCCCTTCCCGAGGTAGCAAGTTCCGTGTACAACTGTTAGCGCAAACTAGATTAAAGTGATACGTTTTAAATATGGATATTTTTCTTACAAATATGCACTGATTTGCTACAGAGGCCTATTATGGATGGATGCACTTTATTAGACTTGTTTTGGACTGATTAAAGAGAAACACTTGTCTATGCTGTTCTAAAGCTTGGGAGTGACAGGATATAACTATGATTGCAATCGTCTGACAGAAGGAAGTCATATACACCTAGGATGCATGGAGGGGGAGTAACATAATACGCTACAGTAGTGTTGGGTCCTATCGTCAGCCTGATATTATCATACTAATTTATTTAATTATTTACATATTTAGTTTCATTGCCCGAAACCAGCTCCAGCATAAGGCTAAAAGCAGCCTAGCATTAACATTATCAAAGAATATCATCACTAATTAGCCTTGCCTAGTCTAGTGCAAGTTTATGCATTTTAAAAAACACTTGCGTTATAAGTGAAGCTATCCACACTGTATGATGAATAAATCTCTTACCACTGCACACGTCTGCGGCGTGTTGCAGCTCTGACGCGGCCACTCTAGTCAATGGTTGTGTTTATACCAGCCGCACTGCAGCTCATCGAAAGAAGCTGCTCTCCGTGCTGCATCGCTAAAGTTAGGCTAATCCCGCACCTCGTCCCTACTCACCCCCCAACCATTCGAATTTCAATAGGCGGGATTTATTTTAATGATATTCTAATAGAACGCGTTGTGACATCATAACATGCGGAAAACAAACGCTGCAGTCCAAAGGAGCCGTTTGTTGTAGTTCTGTAATTTCTTTTTAAAAACGAAATATCTCCCTTTGGAGTGGACTTTGAGATTTGTAACTCTGTAGATCTTTTTTATGCCTAAACACATACTACACAGGCTAAAATTCAAAAAGTGACACTGACAGCTGGCATTGTAAGACAGTTAGCAACTATGTTTGTTTGTCCGAGTGAGCTACAGTAACTAAGGGGGGTCACGTGAAGGTCATGTGCGGTTAGTACTTCGTCTGTGTAATTCGGTTCAAAAATGTAGGGTAGGACAAAAAACTCAAAATCTCATTTTCTCATCCAACATTGTTGTTTTACCTTTTTTGTAAAGGGTGCTTGACTTTCTCTGCACATTTGCTTTGTAAACACTGGGTTGGTACTTCCGTCTACGTCACGTGTGACCTTTTCAATGTGATTGTGCAACGTGTGAAGTCAAGTTAGTGCAAGACGAGCATTTGTGGTTAAATAGTATCTTAATTTGCTTTGTTTTTTTAATAGAAAATGACAATCGTTTGGCTAGATAAGACCCTCATTCCTCGGATGGGATCATGTAGAGCCCTTTGAAGCTGCACTAAAACTGCAATTTGGACCTTCAACCCATTAATCCCCATTGAAGTCCACTATATGGAGAAAAATCATGGAATGTTTTCCTCAAAAACCTTCATTTCTTTTCGACTGAATAAAAACATGAACATCTTGGATGACATGGGGGTGAATTAGTGTATCCTCAAGCAAGCACATAGCATTGCCCGCCAATTGTAGTCTGATTAACACATACAAATACTGGACCAAGCTGAGCTGCATTTGATTTTTCTTGGTCTATTAATCCAAACCAGACTGGTAAAATTTCAAGTGTTTATGACATTCAAAAAAAGATCTCTTTAGTCCGAACGTGTATTTGTGTATGTGTATTATACCATGTTTATTTCATTCCTTATCATTCTGCAGGTTTCCTTCCCAAAGTCAGAGGAGAAAATAGTATTACTGAGTGTGACTCAAACTAACACCTTATGTGCTGACAGTGTATTGTGGTCTAAACATGCACTGGAGAAGTCCATACCTGTTCAGGCAGACGCTTTCTCATCTCACCCCTTGCATTCGTGTCTGGGATTTTTAGGACTTCACTAAGGACTTCAGTCAACCGAACGGTCTCTGCAGAGAAATGTAGATGATGCAGCTGAATGTCACTTTGGGGAGCAGTTGTGCTCGAGCTCTTTTTCAGGCCTTCTTACACAAGAGTGATCAGTTGGATAAAAATGCAAATGGCCAGCCAATGATTGACAGCCTTTAGCCGCTTTTATGGAGGAGCAACTTAATTGGGTAGTGTATAATATGAGATAAAATCAAGCGCAGGGGATATAACGGTACTAATCACACTGCATTTTTAGTAATCTGATGTACAAGATTAATTGTATTCAACTCAAAAATATGACACTGCAATAGAATTAGCAAAAGCTTATTAAACGACTTTAATGCTCGAACACAAACAGTGAATATTAAAATGCATTATCACAGTCACTAAATCAAATAATTTAATTAGAACTTTTACTGAAGGTGACCTGAGGAGGAAATAGTCACAGAGGAACAGGGAGGCTGATAAAAGATGCTGGTTCTTTGCTCATTGTTATTTCAGAAGCGCAAGACAACTGAGTAAACGTCTGCTGGGACTTCTGGAATGCATTTTGTCTGTATATAATCAAGCACTATTATAGTCTTCATTAAACAGAAACAAGAACAAAAATGAGGTTTGTTACCAGAGAAAGCCGGTCGCAGGCTGCAGTCTTGGTGCCAGGATTGCTGCATGATACCAATCATGTCCTCGCACTCAGGGGGCTTGTCTTCAGGGATCTTCTCTACACCGGGCCTTTTGCCAGATGACACTCTGATTAATATTTCTGTCATATTCAGACCTGTGACAAGCAGAACAGAACAAATTGCTTGGAATGTTATTTTTGTATTATACAAACTCCAAATATTGCAGTTGTAAACAACACTTGTGCTTCTAGCACTCTCATAACAACCGGAGAGGAAAAGGAACTCGCTATGAATTTTATACAAAAGGGTCTGAAACTCATTTTCTTCAATAAACAGTGAGTAGAAGATGGCTCAGAAATGTCAACTGGCAACCTCAGGCAGTCAAAAGAAATTATATGAGCTGTTTTGTTCTGTATTCAATTTGTGATTTTACTTTTCAGTCAACACTAATACCAAAATGCAGGGTGTTTAAATATAGTTTAAAAGTTGTAAAACAAAACTTGTTTTAATGTCTTTAAAGACGTCTTTTATTGTGAATATTGTGAATACTATTGCAATTTAAAATAGCAGTTTTCTATTTTAATATAATTTAAAATAGAACCTATTTCTGTAATGCAAAGCTGAATTTTCAGCATCATTACTCCAGTCTTCAGTGTCATGATCCTTCAGAAATCATTCTAATATGCTAATTTATTATCAATGTTGAAAACAGTTGTGCTGCTTAATATTTAGTTGGAACCTGTGATACTTCTTTCAGGATTCTTTGATAAATACAAAGTTAAAAAGAATTTATTTAAGATAAATATTTTTTTGTAACAATATACACTACTGTTCAGTTTTTTTTTTTTTTTTTTTTTTTTTTTTTTTAATTAATACTTTTATTCAGCAAGGATGTGTTAAATTGATTTAAACAACAACCAAAAAAAAGTGATAGTAAAGATTTATATTGTTAGAAAAGATTTATATTTTGAAGAAATGCTGTTTTAACTTTTTATTCATCAAGAATCCTTAAAAAGGTATCAAAGGTTCCAAAAAAAATATTTCCAACATTGATGGAAACTGGAGTACTGGCTGATGAACATTCAGCTTTGCATCACAGAAATTAATTTTATTTTAAAGTATATTAAAATACTGTTAAAATCTGTTATTTTAAATTGCACTAATATTTCAAAATATTACTTTTTTTCTGTATTTTTGATCAAATAAAAATAACTTTGATTAGACTTAACAAAATTTCAAAATCTTACTTATCCCAAACTTTTGAACAGCAGTCTATATATGCAATTTATTTTGCAAATGTAACCTGCATTAAGCTATCTTGAAAAAAAAATCTAATGTAATATATGTATATTATATATATATATATATATATATATGTATATATGGGTCATTCTACGGAATTGGTCCAAAGTCAGAGTTGAAAATTCTAGAATTTCTTTTTAAAAATTTGTATTTTGTATTTTTTCAAAAATTTGTATGCATGCAAATTGTATAATATCCAATATACACATTTCTAGTAATTGTGCAGTTAATTCTCATATTGTATTTACAGAATTTGGAATATTTGTCATCTCCCTAAATTTGTCACTACAAAAACACAGTATAATAATTTAATTAGAAGGATTATATTGACCTGTTAAGATTTAGCTTTTATCTACATTATTAATATGTTTTTTATTTAAAAATATATATATATTTAAATTTAAATCAATAACAATTACATTTTTAACAATATTTTAAGTGTCATTTATGAGATTTGTTGTATTTTGAATCCAATTTTTCTTTGTAGATTGTCAAAGTTGAGGATTTATTAGTTTGAATATACCTTGAACCAAAAATAACATCATAACATCTTAGCTTATAATTCAGTTTATTTTTGACAGAACATCCCATGTTTTGGTAGTGACATTAATGCTTTGATAGTGACCACATCACATTACAGAATTTTAACTTGGATACTAAAACACTACTAAAACATACTAAAGGTGCCAAAATAAGAAACAATGTATACCTTGATATGCACGCTGCTGAGTCAGAATTTCCCACATAATAATAGAAATGCTGCAAAGTGAGAATGTTTAGATGTTTATTTCATGGCATATCATAACTCACTGTCGAAATGTCAATTTAAGCACATACTGTAAAGTTCTTCAAGTAATGAACTCTCACCTGTAAACATCATACTTCGTTCCAGGAGGTTCAGGACTCTGGGTGAAGGTCTCCGGAGGCACATAATTTATGTTCCCTCTAGCTGTCAGGTGCTCAATAAACTCTGTCTTGCCCGAAAACTCCTCCCATTTAATGAGGCCAAAATCTGAAATCTTCAAAGAAAAAAATCCAACAACACTATGAGGTTAAAAGAATAATTAAAGCTCTAATGTTTTCATATACACCATTTGAAATCAAATTTAATTCAGAAACATTTGAGGTAGTAGTATTTGACTCACCTTCACGTGCAGATGATCGTCAAAAAGAATGTTGGCTGGTTTCAAGTTCAAATGAAGGATGGGTGGTTTCATGCTGTGGAGAAAATTCATGCCCATCGTCATCTCGTGGATCATTTGGAACTTCTTGGGCCACATTAAGAAATGGCTGCTGAGGAGGTTGTCCAGGGATCCCTTACTCATATATTCCATCAATAAACCAGGTGGATCTTGGCTTATCCCATAAATGGAGATTAAATAATTGAACTTCAGTCTTCCAAAATTGGACATCTGGATCATGTTCCTGGGGCATAAAATGGAAAATCATTATAGGTACATAGACGAACCTTATTTGCAATAGTTACGCAATAATTATGCTTTTTCACAACTAGCAACTACACACAATCTCACAGTTTTAACAACAATTTCGTTTTAAACATTACTCTTGTGTGTACTTGTACCTGTAATTATTGGTCGTTGTCTTTAGAGCGCACGTTTCCCGCCAGAGTTTAACCTTCACCTTATAGACTCGACCAAACTTGCGTTCCGCCAATTTCTCCCAGTCACTTTCAAACTCATCTTTTTTAAAATGAGTAAATCTCTCCAGGCTGCTCTCTCTGAAAGAATCCTGTACACTGAAATTAGCTGCTGTCATTTTGTTTTCCAGTCTTAGGAAATGAAGACGCTGCACTTCGACATTTCTTCTTGGCTCACAGAAACCAGGTCAAGGAAACACATATCAAACAAAAAACTCTGCTGGTTTTGGTGGGAGGAGTTTGAGCCCGGATTATTTGAATAAAAATGTAACAAAGCCAGTTCTGAATGTATTCCACAGGTGAGGCTGAGAGGTTTGTCCGGGACACTCGATAACCGGAAATACCAGCTTCATGTTTTGACAGCACTGCTTCACAAGGGATGTATGCATGTTTGTGGTTTTTTGTTAGGGAAGCAGTATTATTTTATTTCATATAATTCAGTGGAATGTCCAAAGATATTTGACGCTTAAAACTTAATTAAAGGTTTTATGATTAATTGTCTCAGAGTTCAACACAAACATAAAGTGCATGTCCAGTTTTCATTATAATTACTATTGTTCTCTGGAAGTTTTCCCATTGTTCATTAATCACTCAAGCGCTACGTCTTGAATTTCTTGGCACATTAGCAAAAACCTGTGGAGTGAATGTTATTCTAAGCCAAACTCTGATGCAAATTACTGTAGCCTTCAATGACAGGCTTTCAAAAAATAAAGTAATAATACTAATAACAGTAATTAACAATCAAGCGGTGAGCAGCACTTTTATACTGAGGTGACGGTGCGCTTCAATGCTTTCAAGGAGAGACTTGGCATTCAGCCGATGCGATTCAGTCTTAGTCGGCCACCCGAAGAGACACTTCATCCTTTAAGAAGTGCACAAAGGGCCAGCCACTGCATTTCAACACGAATACGAGATCTGTTGGTTTTCTGCTTGGGTATATATTTTAATGCAAGGACCAGATTTACAGTCGAAACGTGTAATGCTGTGGTGAAGGTGACTGTAATTTTCAGTTTGCGTTGTGCGCGAAGCAATTGAAACTGTTGTAAATGACCTTCTACCACTAAAGATAACAGAATCAATAAGCTAATTACCTTAATTACGGAAGGAGTAATTACGCAACAAGCAACCACAAGTGTTTCTAATGGTCCGTTTCTCTACTTTGAAAGATTTAATACCAAAGTTTGTTTCTTTTAAGTTCTGTGACTTATTCTGTTTCCCGTTGGGGTACTTTTGAAGTACAAGAAGCCATTATGTTTTTATTAAGTGATCTTTAAGCCAGTAAATCTGCTGCGCCCCTAGGTTGTCCCAGCCTGGCGGTGGGATTTACAAAGAGATGCGTCTCAAAGGCAGTGCTCTTGTTCCTACTTAATTGCTTCTTTTTTTTTACTCCGACGGCGATATTTGAAAGAGAAACACATAATGTGAAATCTAATAAGCAGCTGAACATGTCTAATTTTTATGAGCGCAGGGGTGGCGATACATAAAGAGAAGCATTCATGTATATCTTTGACATCAGTACTAGTAAGACTTTAAAGAATGGTAAATGTTAAAGAAGCAAAGAAACCAGTAAGTGTTAGGATAGGCAACTTAAGAAGATCTGAAAATGAAATTTATTAACCCTCATTTTGTTCTAAACCTGAATTACTTTCATTCTTCTGTGAAGCACAAAAGAAGATATTTTGAGAAATGTCTTATTATTCTTCTTTATGCATACAATGAATCTTGTTTTGTACTCCACTAAAAGGGACATCTCATGAAAATCTGACTTTTTCCGTATTTAACTGCTATGATCGGGTCCCCGGTGCATCTACCAAGCCAGAAAACGTGAAAAAGGACCTTATTATAATATTACCCCTTAATCTGCATGTTTTCATCCACAGCACCACTGTTTTGTTTTTGCGATTTCTTTCCCAGCTGTTTACCGTCATAGACATAACCCACTGTTTTTTTTCTAACTTATGTGTGTTTTTAAAGGGGAAGTCCACTTCCAAAACAACAATTTACAGATAATGTACTCACCCCCTTGTCATCCGAGATGTTCATGTCTTTCTTTCCACAGTCATAAAGAAATTGTGTTTTTTGAGGAAAGCATTTTTAAGATTTTTCTCCATATAATGGACTGCTATGGTGCCCCGAGTTTGAACTTCCTAAATGCAGTTTAAATTCGGCTTCAGACGATCCCAAATTACACTTCCCAGTCGTAATGTGTCCGAATGCGATCACACTTTGTTCAAGCAAGAAATTACATGTATTAGGAAACCCCAAAATACGAGATGGAAAGAAAATATATATTTCAGTGCTTTCTCTTGCAACTATATCAATGGGTAATTTTACTGTACACAAGAGTGTTTTTTTGGGGTTACATCGTCAATCCGGAAGTTGGCCATTGCGGCGGTACTAAATGGGCTTTGCGAAAAAACAAAGCAACAAAAGTAATTTACTATATTGGGATAAGAAATAGAAGGAAGAATTGTCTTCAGTCCGTGACAAAGCAGGCAGATTGTACGGATATTTAACAAATATTACAGGGCTTGACAGACTGCCCTTCATGTTCCAAAATGTCATTTGTGTGAATATATAACGTTATTATTATATTTAGTCTGTAAAATGCCGTTAACAGAAGCCAGAAATGCTGAAGACGGATATAAGTGGGCGTGTGGGAGGAGGAGGGGCGCTGGAACATCCAGGTCTGGCGGCGTGTGAGAGGAGAAAAGAGGGAACCAGCGCCGCAGGACGAGTTGCCGGACCCCGTGGGTTCGGATGAGGACCGCACCCGTGACGGCTGACGGGCCACTGTAGCAGGCAGATCAATGTGAATTGATTTTTTCCTCCACCCCTACAAAATATCTTTTGTTTTAAAGGGTTACTCCACTCCAAAATGAAAATTTTGTCATTAATCACTTACCCCCCATGTCGTTCCAAACCCGTAAAAGCTTCATCTTCAGAACACAATTTAAGATGTTTTGGATGAAAACCGGGAGGCTTGTGACTGTCCCATTGACTGCCAAGTAAATACCACTGTCAAGACCCAGAAGATTATGAAAGGCATCGTCAAAATTGTCCATCCGCCATCAGTGGTTCAATCAGAATTTTATAAAAAGAAAGAAAATAAAAATAATGACTTTATTCAACAATTTGTCTTATCTGCGTCACCGTAACGTCATTTTGGAGAATATCTGCTGGACGCAAACTGCGTACGCTGTTCTGTGTCAGCTGCACCACATACGTCTTCTACGTTCTTTACGCTTTGATTTGAATGAAAATAGCATATCTGTGTGGTGCGGCTGACATAGAACAGTGCGTGCAGTTTGTGTCCAGTGGATGTTCTTCAAAATGGAGATAAATTGTTGAATAAAGTTGTTATTTTTATTTTCTTTGGGTACAGAAAGTATTCTTGTCACTTCATAAAATTCAGATTGAACCATTGATGGTAGGGGATTCTGATTTATCACTCCATAAGAAGAATTCGGAAACTACTGACACCCAGAAAAATCACCATTTTTTTTAGGAATGAAATGTTGTATAAAACCAGGCAAATTATATATGAGCAACTCCCTCTGTAAAAATTCTACAGAGGTCTACAGAATATAGACAGGAATAAAACTGTAAAGTTTGGTGAATACAAGTAATACTGAATTGGACATTTTTGAGCAGGAGAAGAATCCTATTTTGAGAAACTGAACTGTAACTGAAATCTAGAGATACAAATAGATGAAGTGCTATAAACACTTAAAAGTGTATTCTGGATGTTTTCTTTCCACTAGTCAGGAAAAATACTTTTGAGATATATTTTGTAAAATACCAAAATCTCAAAACTGACAGGAGCAGGAAAAAACTGTTTTTGCCTGTAGTGTCTCGCCTGAACTCCTGTGTGACTACGGTAAATTCTCAATAGTGTGGAGATGTATGAAGTACCGCTTACACGGAAGTAACCTGTCAACCAAGCAGCTTTCTGTTAGACAGTCTTGAACTTGAACGGGTGCGAAATCTGCATTGGAAAAACTTTTGACCTCACACGAAATGAACAGAAATTATTGTGAAAACAGTTCGAAAAAATTCTCCAAACCAATCTGACTGCACCTTCACGCAGAGGAAAGAAAGGTTTTGGAGTGACATGAGGGTAGGTTTTTGTATGAACTGTCCCTTTAAACAGCTGTCTGTTTACATTATTTACTCATTTACTTAGCATGTATAAGTGTTCACAATAAAAAGGTTGACTTGCGATTTTTACATCTCTATTGTAATATTTAAAGCATGGCACTGTGATACAGAATAAATGAGTATTCAAGAGCACTTTGGGCCTGTTTTAACAATGTTAATAGTTTCATCAGTTTCCCAGTGCAGCAACTAAACATAATGATGAGCAATTCAAAAACTGTCAGATAATGATTGAATGCTCAATGCAGATTTCAGTCCGGTTGGCTGGTTTGCAGTGAGCTCTGTTCTGTTAGCATTCACAGAGGGCCCTGGACCAGCAGTAGGCAGACCTTTGCAGACAACGTCTGTTTGCCATCCAGACAAGAAAGAGAGCCAAACACGCCAGCAAACAGCCGGCCACTGAGCTGATAATCACCACCACGGCTTCGGTGTCATCTGTACGGCATTAACAAACCAAATCAGGCCGACAGTTCGGCTGAAATATTTTTCCACTAGTTTGTTTTATTAGCTCACCAGAACAACTTGGTAATAAGTTACCTGCTGTTTCAGAGAGTGATGAATTGTCTGCTTCTTTCAAAACAGGGCCGAAAGAAATGCGGTTTCCCGTGCCGCTGAAGATGGCCCCCGCTTCCTCTCCGAGATGCGCGTTTCGACTCTGAACACACTGCTGGGATGAGAAATGGATAACCAATAATGTCATCATCCTGAAATCAAGGCATTATACGGGGCCAAAATAAACCCCCTGAACTTCTGCATACTTTAAACTTGTTTACAGGCTCGGCGAGTTATTCTGTTAGCCTACGAATTGCCGACCACTTCACTTTTTCTGTCTTGCAGTGACAGAGTAACAAGCCGGGGAAGATCATTTATTTAGAAACTGCAGACGCTGTCATCAAAAGCGGGAGAGTAATGAAAAGTAGAAAATCTTTCAGGAGAAATATTGAGACCTCTTCAACAGTGATAAATGATACCTAAGTTTTCATCTGTGAGGCCGGGTTCAGACTCACCCTCTCGCACTCGGAATGGTTCCTCAAACAAACGCTCAGGTCACAGTGCAGGTAAGCGGTGGAGTAATTGATCATCTGGAAGAGACTGATGGTAAAGCTGGCCCTCTTTGACAGGACGCTAGGAAGCAGTCTAATGCCATGAGGGTCTATAGGCAGCCTGAGGGAGTTCACATCAAACAGACGCATTAGTTCTGATAGTGCGAACAAAACTAAAATAATGAACTTGCCGGGTGATGCAAACAGAGGTGAAACGTCTGCCGCTAAAAAGCATGACAATTAAATCCCGTGGATGGAGTGCTATATGCAAATATCTGATGGTTTTCTAATTATGATAACAATGAGAGCAGTGGTTTGATTTAGTCAAACGTGACATGCAAGTTCTGGGTAATTTTAAAGGGATAGTTCACCCAAAATTGAAAATTACCCCATGATTTACTCACCCTCAAGCCATCCTAGGTGTACTTTCTTCTTTTAGACGAATACATTGGGAGTTATGTTAATAAAATTTCTGGCTCTTCCAAGCTTTATAATGGCAGTGAATGGTGGTTGAGATTTTGAAGTTCAATAAAGTGCATCAGTCCATCATAAAAAGTGCTCCACATGGCTCTGGCTTGTTAATAAAGAAAAAAAAAAATTATAATAACCATATTTACAACTTTATAAAGCATAATATCTAGCTTCCGTGAATTGTCGTATGAGAGAATGGCATTCCAGAGGAAGACGCAGGATGTAGGCTTTTTTTTTTTTGACTTCAAAATCTCAAGAGCCAGAACATTTTTTAATATAACTCAGATTTATCTGAAAGAAGAATATCATATACACCTAGGATGGCTTGAGGGTGAGTAAATCATTGGGTAATTTTCATTTTTGAGTGAACCCTGAATGTTATTATTTAACATTAAAAAGCATTTTTTAACATAATTTATCTTATAGGGTACAATGGGGCGCACACCTTAAAGGGGTCATCGGGGTACCCTAAGTTCACTTTTTCATGTTGTTTGAACATTAATGTGTGTTGGCAGTGTATGTACAAATCTACCCTTATAATTATATATTATATAATATATGATATTTATCATCTGAATATATCAATGTCATGTCAACAAATGGAAATGATGATAGATAGACAGACAGACAGATAGATAGATAGATAGATAGATAGATAGATAGATAGATAGATAGATAGATAATTATCATATACCCCAAATACAATTCTTTCGTTATTTAAAAACTGTTGCTTTAATTATCTTAAACAAAACTGAAAATCATTAAGAAGACATTTGTCGCAAAATATTTGCATTCATTTTATCAATTCTTGTTTTCTACTTAAATCTAACATTTTTAAAAACATAAAATATTAGATCAAGTAAGCACAGAATCAACTTTGCGCTGCTGCCCACGATTGCATCAAGGATCAGACAAATTTGCATGTACATCTTGAAAAGCCAATGTTTTGGAAAGTGCTACGCCACGTTTTTTTGCCATCTAGTGGTTTACAGGACAATAATATCAAGGGCGCCTTCTACCCCGGGGCGAATTTAGTCCCGTTTTACCCTACTATCATTGTTTTCTAAATTCATCTTATTAGTTATTGTGAACAATTCAGCCATGCATGTTTCATTAAAAAAAGAGCTTAAAATCAAAATGTCAAATGTCTCAGATGACAGACATTTCTGTGTTGACTTATGCTGGACAATCATTATGCCACTAAAATTAAATTATGTTTTAAAGCACATTTTTACACAGCTTAAAGGGATAGTTCACCCAAAAATGAAAATTCTGTTATTAATTACTCACCCTCGTGTCATTCCAAATCTGTAAGACCTTCGTTCATCTTCGGAACACAAATTAAGATATTTTTGATGAAATCTGAGAGCTTCGTGATCCTACATAGGTAGTAAGGACATCGTTAAAATAGTCCATATGACATCAGTGATTCAACCGTAATTGTACGAAGCTATGAAAATAATTTTTGTGTGCAAAGAAAACAAAAATAACGACTCTCTTCCGTGTCAGTCTCCGCCACGATTCACAAGAGTATCATGACACGTGTGTGGTGCTGCTTAGAATATCCATCTCTCATCTCTCCTAGTTGCGTTGCTGTGTATGCAGGGTCAGAAAGCTCTCAGATTTCATCAAAAATATCTTAATTAGTGTTCAAAAGATGTAAGAAGGTCTTACGGGTTTGGAATGACATAAAGGTGAGTAATTAATAACAGAATTTTCATTTTTGGGTGAACTATCCCCTTAAAAAATAACTAGAATAATACAAGGAACATACTTTAGTGTAGCTTTTTTGGAGTTTTTTTTTTTTTTTTTTTTCTGTATATTTCCATCAGTCTGACGCATTTATGCAGATCTGCAGACCACCTGTCAATCAGCCAATTATAATGATGTGGAGGCACTGCCTCCCCTAGTGACTTTTTCCCTCTATGATGAGAATGCAACACACTTGATCTGATGTAAGAGTCCAAAAATTAAAGAAGAAATAAGTATCTAATCTAAAATTCTTAGATACTACTTGTACTTCTTATAGTTTAAATGGCATAAAATAGTGCAGAAGTATGCAAAAGAACAGACTTTCTCCCTCTGAACGTCTCGAGTGTAATTTGCAAAAATGACTTTAGCAATTATATTTGATGAAACAAGAGCTCCCATGTCTCCCTTGACTGAGAAACAATTTTGTTTAACAAGAGCACATTACTGTATTTCCAAAATACTGAATTTCAAAAGAATTTACCTCACAGATGTTTATTTTGATAAAAGGTGTAGTGCATAAATTTTCTGAAAGTACACATTGTGCTGTCTCTGGATATTTTGGCAATGTGCTATTGGCAACAGAGCCGAGAGACTCAAAGAAAGTGAATACTTCACACACTAGCAGGGACACAGGCATCAGCAGTTTACTGTACCGCTCTAACAGCTCGATATAGGGACATACTTTGCCCAGGATATTTATAGCTTTCTCAAGTTAAAAGGTTTGAGGGACTATTTCTTAGCCAATCATTCTAATGCTGTTCCCCTGTGATAAGGTGACCAGTTAAAACGTAGCTAAGTCATACAAACAGGAACTAATGCTGACGTATTAAACTTCCACTTAAAAATATGGGAGACGGGATCCGTATAATCCAGCCATGCTCTGACCATGTAGCTGATTTGGTAGCATAATGTGAAATGTGGCCTGGTTCAAGGGCACCATGTGATTTGAGTTAATCTGAAATAACCTGAGAGGTGCACATTACCTGGAAAAAATGCAGCAGGTGGTGTTAAATTCATCAAGTCTGACGGTGGGCGATAGGCAGCAGGATTTTATCTCTAGGTTCACCTGGCTGTTATTTGTTTTGAGGCTGATGACGACACGCAGGTTTCCGAGGGCAGGGATGAGATCTCCGGGCATGATATCTCTCTCCAAGTTCAGACTCATCTCTGCTGTGTAGTTGCCAGTGCCGCAGATATCATCTGAGATTTGCGCCAGACTGGAAGAAGACAATCAGACGGTCAAAATCCAATTGAGTGCAGTGAAAATTAATCATGTTGACTACAGTTTATCACCATGCTGGCATCTCTATAGATTGCATCTGTACTTGCAGAGCTAAAGTTTATTTAGTAAAGTAACGTTCCATCCACAACAACAGCAGACATACTTTAATGATATCACTAAACTGAAATTGAAAAAAAAAAAAAAAAAATATATATATATATATATATATACAGGGGTTGGACAATGAAACTGAAACACTGGCCAATATAGTGTTGGAGGTTTCATGGCTATATTTATGCAGCCTGGTGGCCAGTCTTTACTGATCGCACATTCCACCAATAAGAGCAGAGTGTGAAGGTTGACTTTGTGCACCCAATAGCTCAAACATTGTACCCTGAAGGTGGTGCCGTGTATTAGGATGATAATGCACCAATACACACAGCAAGACTGGTGACAAGAGTGATTTGATGAACATGAAAGTAAAGTTAAACATCTCCCATGGCCTGCACAGTCACCACATCTGAATATTATTGAGCCACTTTGGGGTGTTTTGGAGGAGCGAGTCAGGAAATGTTTTCATACACCAACACCACATAGTGACCTGGCCACTGTTCTGCGAAAGGAATGGCTCAAAATCCTTCTGGCTACTGTGCAGGACTTGTATTTGTCATTCCCAAGATGAAATAATGCTGTATTGGCTGCAAAAGGAGGCCAAACGGCATACTAATTGTGGTCTAAACCCAGGTGTTTTTTTTTTTTTTCAATTTTCTAAACAAACAGTTTGGGGGGAAATATGGTGTTTTTTTAATTAGAAATGGTCCACCAGATTTCAGTTATTTTTTCTTTTTTGTTTTGGTTTTTAATTACAGTTTATAATTTATAAAGCACTTTCACAAAAATTAAATACAATAATAATAAAAAAAATAATAATAAATGGCTTTTATTGATATAGTGTTTAGGTATTGATCTATCTATCATCCCATCTATCATTCTATCTATTGTTCTGTCTACTGTTCTTTCGCTCTACCTATCATCTGTCTATCTATCTATCTATCTATCTATCTATCTATCTATCTATCTATCTATCATTCTATCTATCTATCATTCTATCATTCTATCTATTGTTCTGTCTACTGTTCTTTCGCTCTACCTATCATCTGTCTATCTATCTATCTATCTATCTATCTATCTATCTATTTATCTATCTATCTATCTATCTTTCTATCGTTCTATCATTCTATCTATTGTCCTGTCTACTGTTCTTTCACTCTATCTATCTATCTATCTATCTATCTATCTATCTATCTATCTATCTATCTATCTATCTATTTATCTATCTATCTATCTATCTGTGTCATTACTCTATCGTTCGTTCTATCATTCTATCTATTGTTCTTTCATTCTATCTATCTATCTATCATTCTGTCATTCTGTCGTTCTGTCTATTGTTCTCTCACTCTGTCTATCTATCTACCTATCTATCTATCTATCTATCTATCTATCTATCTATCTATCATTCTATCTATCATTCTATCGTTCTATCATTCTATCTATTGTCCTGTCTGCTGTTCTTTCGCTCTATCTATGTATCTATCTATGTATTTATCTATCATTCTATCATTCTATCTATTGTCCTGTCTGCTGTTCTTTCTATGTATGTATCTATCTATCTATGTATGTATCTATCTATCTATCTATCTATCTATCATCTATCTATCTGTCTATCTATCTATCTGTCTACTGTTCTTTCTATTGTTTCTATCTACTGTTCTTTCTATTGTTTGTTCGTTCTATCATTCTATCTATCATTCTATTGTTCTGTCTACTGTTCGTTCACTCTATCTATATATCTATCTATCATCTATCTGTCTACTGTTCTTTCACTCTCTATCTATCTATCAATCTATCATCTATCTACCTATCGTTCGTTGTATCATTATATCATTCTATTGTTCTGTCTACTGTTCATTCGCTCTATCTATCTATCTATCTATCTATCTATCTATCTATCTATCATCTATCTACCTATCTTAAGCTCATAATTGATCTAGCACTACACAAATGCTAATAAAATTCTTTCATTTCCACATTAAAAGTGATCTTGGAGTTCTGTGTCATTACCCGCTGAGAGAATCGGGTGATATAACCCTCCTCTTCCTGTTTATCACTGGCAGGTCTGACACAAACTCAGCAGATACCCCTGAGTCACTTTCAGCAAATGGAGTGGTGCCATGTGAAATATCTTCACTCCCTTCTCTGGACTGTAATGAACCTTTGGGGAGCGATTTTGTCTCTGTACTTGAGAAACTCAAATCCGTGTGGACAATAGGAGAGAACTTTTCCCCAGTAACAACAAACAGCGCAGTCCGCCCAAGGTGTTTTTGTACATCATCTGTCGTGCCTGAACTGGACATTTCATCATAAGGAAAGTTCGATTGCGTAGTTCGCAAATGCTCATTTACTGTTGAGAAAACTTCAGTCTGGTTTTGAGTTAAGGTCACTTCACGCAACACATTCTGCATTTGATTAAGATGCAAAGGAAAAGTTGGTGAAGTTGTTCCAGTGGATGATTCAAGGGGCGATGTGTTCAAGGCCCCTTCTGGTCGTTCTGCAGCTTTTGTGTGCCTACTGATGGTAGAAATTGGGCTGGACGTCATGTTCAGAGGATGCTCTTTAACAACTGATAAATTTACAAACATATGAAGTCCATTTACCTGCATCATTGTTCGCTCAGTAGATACTGACGGCAAAGCAGAAAAGATCAAATGTTGTTTAAACTCAGCATTTGAGAAAACACCAGGGGAAACAGTAGTGTGACCTGGGCTTGAAACAATCCTGTGCGAAATTGACGTGAAAGAGGTTTGATTCATGCCTACTACAGAATGACTGCTCTGATCATGGTGTTTCAGGGTTGTTGGTTTAGCCGTGCCATCTCTCTTGTTTAAGTATGACTCAATCTGAAGCCCAGATTGTGATTGCGGTGCGCCAGTGAGGAATTCCTCTCCAGGGTGAGCTTCAATGAGCCGCTGGACTGATGGGATACTGCTAACCGTGTAGCTGCCAAAAAAAGGCATCACAGTCCCTCTTGGGACCTTAAGATGTTGTTGTTTGTCATCTAATGGCAAACCAATCTTTATGGTTGTCAACGAGTGATTTAAAAAGCCGTACTCACTATTACGTTTCTTAGAGATGGACAAAAGTTTTGAAAGAACTCTGGCATCCGTTGTCACTGTGTTTTGTGACTTACCTAAAGTTGTTGGCAGCAAAAAGGAGTTCTTTTGCAGAACTGCATGAGAGAACAGAGAGACGTTGACAAAAGACTCCATAGTTGTTTTAATGCTTGTTTTCGTATGTGTTATGGGAATGCTAAAATGTGACATGCTTTTGTTGATTGATATCATTTTGTGTCTTGTTAATCTGTTTGAGTTCACATTTGGCCTCTCGGATATGACAGATGTGGTTTTTTGTGACTCTTGGTTTTGGTTCGTAGAGTCAAATGTACTAAAGTCTTCCACGTTTGTGAATCTCTTCACAGTTGCATATGTAAACGAAGGAGGAATCGATTCAGAATGTCGAACTGATACAAAAGGCTTTAATCTCTCTGAGGAAAAATGATTTAGAGGCTGCTGAGGCTGATGATCGTTCACTTTGAAGACATGAAACACATTCTTAAGCTTTGTAAGAGGTGAAAAAGGCGCCGCTGTTGATAATTCGTCAAACTGATCAAAATGTTTTGAAGCATCTACTTGAGGTGAAAGGGTTCGGGGCACAGCGAGTGAACTTTGAGTCTGTTTCGTGAACATTCGCTTATCACTTGCTGTAGTTGCTTCCTCAGCGTTGGTTAATGAGGCAGTACTAAAGCCTATCAATTCACTCAGCCAAACTGGAAAATGATCCATTCTGTTACGTTTCTCCATCACAGGGTTATTAGATGTTCTGGCTTCTTTGGAACAAAGATTTGATGGTTTAAGTAAAGATGATGAATTTTCGGTGGTCAAAGAAAGGTCTGTTTTATTTAGTCGATGAAGGAAAGTTGTTTGGAACGTTGGTTTAATTTGACGCTCTTTACCTGATTTGGTGTGGAAAATCGATTTGCTTTCTAGTCCGTCCCTCGCTGAGACGATTCTACGCACAGAGTCGGATATCAATGGCGAGGCCACAAATTGTTTTGTCACGTGCTTTTCGCCAGCAGCTGTTGCCGTGTTTGAAAAATAATTCAGTGTGGTTGCGTCTGGATTCTTTGCAGGGGTCAGCTTTGAAGCGGAGAATAAAAACATAGAGTCTGGGTGCTTCAGTGACATCCCAAAAGGTTTTGGTCCATTGGTGCTGGGATTTTTGCTGCTTTCTGCCATTTTATTAACTACTACTTGGCTGGTTGGTTTCACTTGTAATGGAGTAGCAAGGATCACTGAACTCGGTGAAAACGGATTCTTCTGTTCTTCTGGCTCAGATGCATTTCTTGGATTTTGACCAAGCTCAGTGGTTAAAAGCCCTGTACCCTGCAAAACTGTAAAATGCATAATGGTTGAACGGTTCTTATTCAAAAAAACGTCTGCCGTGCCATTCGGAGGGTCATCAGCGCCAAACGACTCCCGAGTCCAATTTTCAGTCTTGTTTTCGCCCCATCGTTTCACGCTCTCGTTTGACTCCCCAAGGTTATCAATTACTGATGGATCAGAGGCCGATACCATGGGAATGCCATTTGCGGCCGAAGGAGTAATAGACTCCCAGACTCTTTGATTCTTGCTTTCCAGTGAAGCGTGAAAAAAAGCTGGGATCTTTTCCCTGCCTCTGGACAGATGAGCAGCAGGCGTCATGGTGTCATTCATCATTGACTCAAATCCAGCCTCAGCTGAGGGATGAAGGCTCTCCTCATCATTGGAGAACAATGAGAGGTCTCCGTCGGACTGAAACGGCTCCGCTGCCGTGCCGTCCTCACCCGTGGAATGTGACGCTAAGACAAAGCTCGGCCCATCTGAGGTAATTGCATCTTTATCAGTGGTTGTGGTTGCATTCACTGTTCTCGAGTGCTGCCTCTCATGTGGCGTATGGAACAAATCTGTCCCTGGAGAACTGATTACAGCCATAGTCGGGCGAGCTGGGCTTTCAGTGGAAACTTTTCTGCCGTTGTCACTGGAGCTGTTTTGCTCCTCCGATGGCATAGTTATTATGAAGGTTGCGCTCTCGCTGTGCAGGTCCTCCTCCTTAGCACTCACTGAAAAAAAGCAGAGTTGCAATTTTGCTTTTGAGATGCCTCATAAAATACATATAAATACCTATAATATAAACAGTTTGAGAGCCATTAAAATTTTATGACTGAATATACAAATAGAAAATAGATGTTTGCAGTTGAAATTATTGCATGCATAGGGATTGTTCCATAACGTAATACAGGTAAGCAAGTTGCAACATTTGCTCAAATTAATAATTCAGTGCTCTTTATGGAACAGTAATGTGTGATATGTTGCACACTCTTAGATAAACAGTCATTGGGGAAGCACCCTTTGAAAAAAGTACTAATATGCATTTAGGGGTAAGCAAAAAAAGAAATAAATGTATCGCCCAAGTGACAGCTTTTGCATTTGTTTTTTCTGAGAGCATGGAAAATTAAGAAATCTGTGAATAAGCTGCTGACACTGAAATTTAGAAGTACAGAATTGCACACATAAGGACAGGCCCATAACACTGTAAAAACAATTAATTTGAAACATTTACCTTTAAATAATATATAAATAATATTATTATGATATAAATATATTAAAATATATTAAATATAAACATTCTTGAAAGGTAACTGTTGCGTGTAATGTGTCTCAAAATTAAATGATGTATTTTTAATTATATGAAAAATCAACAAAATTATATGTAGAATTATAAATTACATAATGTACAATTATATACAAAATTAATTACATGATTTTAAATAACTTTTAAATTATAATTTATTTTTTAACTTACAAATTTTAATTATATTATATATTTTAATTTAATTATAATTGTAATTATAATGTAATCAAATAAATTATGAACTAATTAACAATTATAAGACTGTAATATATATTTGTAGTATTACATATATTATATATTTAATTAATTAATAATAATATTATTATTAAATATTCAATTAATTATATATTTATATTCTTTTTACATTTTTAAATATATCATAATTGTAATTATAATTTAAATTACTTCATAAAATAAATGATTACATAATTAACCATTATAATACTGTAATATATATTTGTAGTATTACATATATATTTAATTATATTATACATTTAATAATAATATTAAATAATATTATTTAATAATAATATGAAATATTAAATTAATTATATTGATATTTTTAAAATACATTATAAATGCAACTATAATTTAATGACTTAAAATAAATTATAAAATAATCAACAATTATAATACTGTAATATATTTACGAAGTATTACATATATATTTAATTAACATGTCAATCATATTATTAGATCATATTAATTAATCATAATATTAAATATTCAATTAATGATGTATTTATATTCTTTTTAATTCTTAAATATATTAGAATTTAATTATAATTTAATTATTTAGTAAAATAAATTATGAAATAATTAACAATTACAATTCTGTAATATATATTTGTAGTATTACATATATTATAAATTTAATTAACATTAATTATAATAATATTATATAATAACAATATGAAATATTCAATTAATAGTATGTTAATATATATATATATATATATATATTTGTACATTATATTATAATTGTAATTCTAATGTAATTACATACTAAAATAAATAAATAAACTAATTAATAAATAAATTTCATTGACATATTAATTATAATATTCTATAAAAATTATTTAATATATAAATGTATTAAATATTAAATTAAGGATATATATATATATATATATATATATATATATATATATATATATATATATATAATTATATAATTATATAATTTAATTAATAAAATAAATTATGAAATAATTAACAATTGTAATATTGTAATATATCTGTATTTAATTAACATGTTAATTATAATATTACATAATATTATTTAATAATAATATTAAATATTCAATTAACACATTTATATTTTTATTTTTTTAATATATTATAATTACTTAATAAAATAAATCATTAAATAATTAACAATTATAATACTGTAATATATATCTGTAGTATTACATATATCATATTTTTATTTATGTTTTAATAACAATATTAAATAATCAATTAATTATATATTTATGTTTTATTCAATTATTTATATAATATAATTATTTTTTTATTAAAACAAAATTACTACAACCATAATAATTACAACCATTAATAACTGCAATTAAAGTTTATACTCCTGGTGAGAAAATCAGTTAATTGTGCTATCGGAAGATACTGAGGAAAATCTGTGTACATACCTGTGAGTCCAAAAATGAAAAATATGAAACCAATCCCCATACTTAATCTTCTCTCTTGGTTTCTTTTAAGCTACACATACATAACACCATAATGAAGTTCTGTTGAGATGCACTACACAGGATCCTATCCCAACAGAGCTCACACTACACTCTCAGCAGGAGCCTACTGTGAGCTTTACCTGGCTCTCTAGTCATTTATAAGCAGATTAGATTACTGACACGTGAACAAAAGCAAGCTGAGAAAAATAAAACGGATTTCTGCGTCAGTAGAATCCCTCATCACCCTCATCGCGTTTGACCGCATATAATTTTTCATGCGCGCCTCGGCTTGTGTGAGCTGCTATGATAAGGTAGCATTCGAGTCATCCATTATTAAACAGATTCAGATAAGACTCAAATACAGTGTAGAGAGTCTTATTAAAAAGCTTATAGTTCTCATGTCAATTCATCTTCAGGTGAGTTTACACATTTCCACCAGCAGGAAGATTAAAACTTAGTCTAATCCACTCATGGTCAATAATGTATATGTGTGCCAAGAACTACAGAACTGAGTACAAATTTTATTTATCTACACCACTGTTCACTCGCTGGAAAGCTCAAAGACAAATGTCTCTAATATAAGAATATGCGAATGTAGTTTATATGGCTAAAAACTCATCTTTTCCATGAGCACTTAACCGTATCCTGCTGACTCTTATATAAAAAATTTCTTATATGGTTTCACTATTTCTTAAAACCCTCCCTGTTCTAGAAAGTACTACTCTAGACAATGTTTGAAACGTTGTATTGTTAGCACTTGTCGTGTTATAGCTCCTTATGATGAATCACTTTGTTGTCTTGACTCAGCAAGCTGAATAAATGTAGAAATATGACATTAAAGGCACCGTAAGCGATTCTTTACATTTTCCTTTTCCCTACTACATGACAGATGTCAATGCCTGCCTGCATTTTATGTGTCTGGATGAAGAAGCGTATAATAGAAGCTATGTTAATGGTCTCTTCATTTTCAATTCAATCGTTTTGGAACCAGTCAACAGAGTCATAAATGCCATGTGGCTAATTTCTCTGAAATGACAGGGAAATGGCATATAAAATCCTATTCTCCAGCACATTCCCATCTTGCACTGAGCTGTTTGGAATGCCACCATATTTAATCCTTATTTTGTTCTAATCTAATCAAAAGAGTCTTTCTTAGGTTTACACTAGTGCATTTTCGTTTTAAAATGCATAACTTTTGCTACGTTTACACCTGTTGTTTAAACTACTCTGGAGTTTTCGACCCTCGAAAACTAAGACTTTTGAAAATGCTACAGACCACGTTTTAGTTTGAAAACTCCAGAGTTGCGTTTCAATGTAAACGGGTGACTTTTAAAAAGTATTTTTACATCCCAAGGAATAACAGTGAATTTTATTACAGCTACTACACTGTAAAAAACAATTTGTTGAGTCAACTTAAAATAATTTGCAACCTGGCTGCCTTAAAATTTTAAGTTTAGTCAACTCAAAAAAAGTTTAACTTGAAATGTTAAATTATACTAAGTGACAACTTAGATATTTGAGTTGAATCAACTTAAAATTTTAAGGCAGCTGGGTTACTTACCCATCTGTTAAGTTTAGCAAACACAAATATCTAAGTTGTTACTTAGTTACAACATTTCAAGTTGACTAAACTTATTTTAGTTGACTGAACTTAAAATTTTAAGGCAGCAGGGTAACAAATTATTTTAAGATGACTCAACAAATTGTGTTTTTTACTTTTTAGAGTGTACTCTTAAATAAGACATCCTTGATGATGTATGCAGACTGAATGGTCATCTGACGTGTTTTTGGTTGTGTGGCATAGACGGAGATCGTTTCTGAAACGCAGTGAAAATGCCAATGTAGACGAGGATCGTATTCACTTTAAAACACCGTTTTAAAACGAAAATGCTCTAGTGTAAACAGGGCCTTAACCAGCTAGCACTCCGCTAAGGTATTAGGTTATGCTGTTAACTTGCTAACCAAAGGCAACAACAATGTTACATGTCATTTATATGATATAAAATATGATATTTTCTAGACATTTCTAAGCATTTCTAAATAAACAGACATCAAAAGTAATGATTATAATGTGTTAGAGAAAAACAGTAAGGAGGCTGCATTAACATTTTAATAATTTATTATTATACTAGTGCTTTCTTTGTTTTTGGCTTAAAGGTTCATGAAACCCCAGACTACTTTTTTTGAGATTTTAGCAGAGGCGTTTGTGTTGCACATCATAGATGACAATGTTAGCATCCCTTAATTTGAATTGTTGGAGGAAACTGGTTAATTTTGAGCTTTGTTGCGCTATTTTCATCTTCCGGGTTTAAAATCTACATTGTGCTGACGTCACAGTTTGTGACGTGGGAATGGACTACAGTACATTGATGACATGTCGGTGTCTCATAATTATTCACGAGGCTGCGTGTTCTTATCCTATGAGAAGACGCTTTGCCTAATTATTCACGACAGCGGGAGTTGACTTGCTATGACAGACGCTTCAGATTGTAAGATTGTGTATATTAACTGAGAGAAACGTTCATGGATTTAAGAACAGTGTTTGTTTTTGTTTGCTTTGTAAGAGTTCGGCACAAACGCAATTCATTCATAAAGTGAGTTTTTTTTTCACTTAGCGACTAATACAGTTTTGGTCGACCAAGCCTCTTCTCATCAACTAACAGTTAGTCGACTATTAGGGGCACCCCTAGGAGCAACAGAATTACTTTGGGGTCCAAAGATAGACTTTGAAAGGTATAGTTCACCCAAAAATGAAAATTACCCTATGGTTTACTCACCCTCAAGCCATCCTAGGTGTGCATGACCTTATTTTTCAAGACGAATACAATTGGAAGTGTATTAAAATTGTCCTGGCTCTTCCAAGATTTATAATGGCAGTAAATGGCTGTTGAGATTTTGAAGTCCAATAAAATGCAGCCGTCCATCATAAAAAGTACTCCAGTGAGCTCTGGAGAGAACTGACATACACAAAGCGCAGAAAAAAAAAGAGCAAAACAAAACAACGGTCATGAATTAGAAGTACAAAATGAGGATTTGTAAAGAAAAATGATTTCGATATAAACCAAGAGAAGACTGGTTTTCCTTTGCTGTGAGCAAAACTTGGTTCTCGAGAGACTAGCATATTGTTACGCTACACCTACGTCAGATGTCATCCGCTGGAGGCATGTGGAGTACTTTTTATGATGGATGGATGCACTTTATTGGACTTCAAAATCTCAACACCCATTCACTGCCATTATAAAGCTTGAAAGAACCATGATATTTTTTAATATGACTCTGATTGTATTCGTCTGAAAGAAGAAAGTCATATACACCTAGGATGGCTTGAGGGTGAGTAAATCATGGTGTAATTTCCATTTTTGGGTGAACTATCCTCTAACATAAAATTGGGAACTGGTAGATTTATATATATATATATATATATATATATATACTATTATTAAAATACTATTGTTATAGAGTGATAAACTATGATGTCAGAGCCCAGAAGAGTAATTCGCCACATGTTCCTTAAAGATTTTCCTATGCGGTTTTATAATGGGGTTTTTCAATTTATGAGTAAAATAAAGCCTGTGGTAAACATAACTTGACAATACTTTTACGTTTGTTGTATAACATAAATTACACATCCATACCCAAAACACTAATTCTGAACCAGTTATGTTCAACATACAGTATGCTTTTAATAAGTAACTAGATAAGAATGTTTTGACTGTGAGTGTGTGCAGTTTACACTGTAGAACGAAATGTAAAAGTATTGTAAAGTTATGTTTACCACAGGCTTTATTTTATTCATAATTGAAAAACCCCATTATAAAACCCCATAGGACAATCTCGAAGGAGCCCACGGCGAATTACAAATACAAGTTCCCCCACTCTATTACCATTATTCAATAAAAACATTAGTGATATTCTTGCAAAAAGTATTTTGTTAGAAGACAGCTTTATATGGCAGCTTTTGAATGGACATCAATGTTGGCTAATCGACCAAAACTTGGGTGGTTTATTTAAAGGAACAGTCCACCCAAAATTCCTTCGTTCCAAACATTTACTCACCCAAACCTATATAATTTACATACTACTGTGGAACACATAAGAAACTATTTTAAAGAATGCTGGTAACCAAGAAGTTCCACAGAAGAAAGAAAGTCATACTGATTTGAAATTTGTAATCATGTTCCAAACCCAGGATTACACTGTCAGACTGCTAAACCCTTTTGAATTGAAACAATATTTCTTTTTCTTATTACATCATCAAATGCTTTCTAAAGCTATCAAGTCTGCAAAGATGAGCAGAATTTAACCATAATTATCTCCAAATGCAGTTTTATTAATATTTTTAGTGAACACATGAAAGCTAATATTAATTCATTTATCAACAAACAGAGCAAAGTGTAATCAAGGCAACACACTCCCCAAGCAAGTCATTTGGGATGAAAGGAAATTGAATCGTTTCAAATATCGTCCCAGGGCAACATGTTCTCTACAACAGCAGATAACAGAGTCACATGTCAATGTGAATTCTCTCTAATTAAAACGAACACAGGAAACAGCTGCATAATCAAGATAGGCCTTAAGGCATGACAGTAATTTGTGGCCTCACTTAAGATGAGCATCTTAAAGCTGTGAAGCAAAGGACAGCATTCATCTCTATGTGTGTGTGGGAGTGTGTTTGCACGCGTGTCCTGAGTTATGGGGCCATTTATTGAGGAACCGAATGAGTGGTAGTGGCTCACGTGATCAATCTCACACAGGAATGAAGGATTTCTAAACCATGGAGCTCCCTGAGTTTCTCCATGTGCCTGCAAAAATCAAAACGGAGATATATCAAACCAACAGAATTAACTCTGAACAGTCAAATACAAAACCAGAGCTCAGAATATGAAATGCAAACAAGCGTGAAAACGTCAGCCAGTTTGCTCTGCATATAAAGCAGGCTCAACGGTTACATGTAACATTTTTGGCAGCGTCTCCACTGTTTTCTGTCTAAAAAGGTCTTTTTTAGCTTGCACTCTGATCTCAGCGGTTTGAAATCTCACTGTAAAGACTCATCAAAGTTGAATGCTGTAAGATTTTGACTCCTCTTTGTTGGATTGTCCTTGTTAGATGCTGACTGGGAAAATAAGACGCCTCAAGAACACTTAACCAACAGAGCTGCTACTTTTCTCAGACCTGAGCTTGTGGACGCTTTATAAATTAAAGATGAAGGGGAAAAAACTCAATAGTTCTCTTGGTCAATAAAGGTATAAAAGCCCAATCGCTAAATATTTAAAGAAACTCTCACATCTGTAAAAGCTCTCGTTAATGGGCCTAAAATGAGACGAGAATATAAACGAATTTAGGTGCAACAAACAAACATCAAATCTGTAGATCTGAGGTGTTTTAATTCATTATGCGTTCAGAAAGTTCATCATCTTGTTAAGGTTAATTATCTTCTCACCTTCATGTTTCCCAGAGTATCATTACATTAGCATGAATGTTAATCAATATAAAACTGCAAACGCAAGTCAGACTTAATTATACCTGGGCTCTATTTTGCACAGCTTCCCAAGAGTAATGGCTGCGTTCTGTCGAACGGCTGCTCTTTTGGCGTCTCCGGCGGCGTGGTGTAGCAGCAACGGCGCAGTCTGTGCCTAGGAGGCTTCCAGCAGCTCCATCCACTTCTAAGCAATGGCCCATACACAAAGCTGCGTTCCCCACCACCAACTCGTCAATACCGCCCAGGAGTTTTCTCAAAGTGCGCAGCCCTGAATGAATAAATGTGTGTAGCGCGCACACACGTACACAAAGTCACCGTAAAGCCACAGAACTTTAGACACGTTATTGAATCCAATCCTCTGCCTCCCTGACCCTCAGAACTCACGTTTGTCAAGCTTAAGCAGCTCCTCACAGGCCTGTGGGATTGAGGCAGTACAGACTGTCAGGGCTTTAATGGAGTATCTGGAGCTCATCTCTCCTCCTGCCTGACAGGACAGACACACAAGCAAATTTCAGTTAAATGTCTACGACTGCAACCACAATACTCTCCTGAGAAAAACCAATAGACCTGGTCGCTAGAATACAGGAATGTGTAATGGTGGCAACCCCCAAAGTTAAACGCCTGAAATTTTAAACAATATTTAGAAATAGGTAATGAATCTTGAATGAATACAGGATTGGTTTGATATGATCAGGCTATTATGGGATTTATTGATCGCATAAAAATGCATTTTTATTGTAAAAAAAACAACATGAAAATTAAATTGATCTAATTTCATAAAGCATTTTTGTTTTAATTTGTGGCTGTTAAAAAAAGGTTCATGATTTTTTCTAAATATTAATTAATATGGCAGGATTTACATGGTTAAAGTGTTTAACTTTGGGGCCACCACCATTACTCACTGCTGTATTTTGATGAACATACAAACAGACAAACAGCCAGAGAGATAGATAATAATGAATAATAGTGTGAATAAATAATGGTAGCAAACAATGGCAACAAAAGATGAACCAGGTTATTTATAAATTGTAAGTCGCTTTGGATAACTGCATCTGCTAAATGATAAATGTAAATAATTATTATTATTTATGATTAAATAATTAAATAACATAGTAAAATTACACATATGGCTTTAAATGGCTTTCAATTGCAATACAGAATAAAAATCAATCAATCAATCAAGGCAGAAAAATTATACATATGGCATTTAGTTGGTAACAAAGGAAGGAAGGAAATAACTAACTAACTAAATAAATAAATACAAATTATACATATGGCTTTACATGTCTTTCACAGGAAACAAAGGAAATAAATAAAATAAATAAATAAATAAATGGCTTTCATTGGCAACAAAGCAAATAAATAAATAAAGAAAGTATACATATGGCGTTATGGCTTTGATTAGCAATAATAAATACTAATACTAATAAATAAATACATAAATAATTGCAGACAAAATATACATATTGCTTTACATGGCTTTCATTGGCAGCAACTGTAATAAATAAATAATTAAAAATTACACATATGGCTTTACATGGCTTTCATTAGCAACAAAGGAAATAAATAAATAAAAATTAAACACATGGCGTTACATGGCTTTCATTGGCAACAAAGGGAAAAAAATAAATAAATAAATACATAAAGAAAAATGGCTTTGCATGGCTTTCACTGGCAACAAAGGACATGTCAGGAGTCGTGTGCGGGAAGGAGGAGCAGGGACGAGGAAGTCATGAACACGCACTTTATTAATATAATCCAAACAAGGGAACAGGAACGAACGGGAACAGCAGGGAAACTACACACTAACACAACAAAAACTAACATTAAGAACCGACCAGGAACGAGGAACTGAATCAAACTTATATAACCAGGCTAATGAGACAAGGACAGGTGAATGTGATTAAACAATGACATTAACAAGAAACGGAACAGGAAAGACCAAACAAGGACACATGAGGAAAAAAACAACAAAACAGTCCACAGCGGTGACAGGACATAAATAAATAAATAAATAAATATGGCTTTCATTACCAGCAGCAAAGGACAAAACCAGGCCATAAATAAATATATAAATTAGTGCTGTCAAACAATTTTAAAAAAGTAACTAATTCTCAGAAAATAATCGCAATTAATCACGATGAATCCCACCTAACATTAAAGTTTTTAAGTATACTTTTTATACTGCAATAACTTCACATTCAATCTTCAAATTAATGTAGAAACAACATAAATACAGTATATTTTTAATATTTGTTAAAAAAAAAAATATGACTGAGGGTGAGTATCACTGATACCAATATTACTAATATCTCCAGGAAACTGTTCTTTTTTTCCTAACATTTAACTACTGACTATAGCCATTCAACATCACAGTATAATTGACTTTATAACTTTAACATTTATTAGACTTTAAAAAAATAACTTCTAATTTAACTTAAAATAACGATCTACACATAAACCCATTATTTACCTGTACCATTCAGCAAGTTGAGCATACAGAAATTGAATAAAGCTATCAAACACTAAACACTAAGTTAAATATAGATGAATCCTTAAAGGTACCAAAGTTATTGATTTCCTCTTTTTTCTTTGTTCTTTGATTAATAGACATCACAGCAGCTGGGTTATTAGGTTATTTGGCTGCTATTACTTTAAGAGCTGCCGCTGCTTAGCGTAACGAGGATCTGACATGCATGCTGGTAGTTTCATACGCGAAATGACAGGCTAAATTAATCGCCTGCGCTAACACGCTAATTTTGGCAGCACTAATATAAATAAATCGACAAATAATAAAAAAGCTAGCTTTACATCACTTTCAGTGGAATTGAAATGTGGTTTCTGGGCTTATCTAAGACAGTAAATATGTATAATACACTAGTTATGAAATACACAGTAGTAAAAAAGTCATTTGCCAGCAACGTTAAACTTCCAACTGGGCTAAGATCGACTTTTCAGCAGTGACTTTCATTACCAATTTAATGCAAAGGGCATAATCCCTACCATCTTCAATACCTTTTATCTAATTCCATCTGACTTTCTGTTCTTACAGAGAGTATATTGAACGCTAAAACCCCATATAGGCTCTACCTTCAGAATCTTCAGCAACTTCTTCACTATTCCATTCTGCACAACCTCCTGAGTGGCATCAGAAGACATGGGAAGGAGAACGCTCAGCAAACCTGCAGCTCTCTATAGCCAAAACAAAACAAAATAACGTGTTTGATAGCACAACAGGATGGATAGGATATTTCAAAAGGATTAGGCTGTACTCCAATGTACTTTGTGGCAGCTTGTCAAAATTGCAGTTTAAACTGTATCACAGCACTAGAGGTCCACCACGAAGTGGAAACAGTCAGTTCCATTATATATAAAGGAAGACAAAGACAAAGTTCCTTCACCTTAATTGCACTCTAAGAAACAGCCTGACTGAAGAGATACGAATCGCCAAGGCAGCAAAACCCAAGCAAACAACCTGGAACCTGATTTACATAGTCAGAAAAAATAGTCCCCAAGCCAGGGCCTGCGGCTGTCACGGTAATCAGTATGTAAATACTTCCGTGCATGTGAAATCCTCCTCTTGGGGACGTTAGCCATCTAAGGACATCCATATATTTAAACTCCGAACTTCCATTTTTGATCTTTTGGAAGCCATATGTGTAAATGTTTTGTAGAAATGCTCTAGAGATGCTGGGCTCCACAACAACCCACATCCTGCCGGATGAACATTTTAATAATTAATGTGCAGAAATCTACAGTTCAAACATTCTGGCGGCTCCAGTCATCAGGGGTTGGGTTAAAGCTTGCTTTGGCCTTGCTAAAATGAATTCAACTCACTGTGATGACGCCTCCAGAGGAATCGCTCAGCAGGTCCAAGCACCTGCTGCTGGCCAGAACAGCGTGCTCCTGTATGTTAAAAGAGAGCCAAAAAAACATCTCCAATATTCCTTTGGTGTTTCAGACATGACTGCAACATATGGAGAGGAAAGTGCTAACAGAACATTCCGCCTGCCCAAGGCCCTTTGGCTACAAAAGTGCTTGATGTTTCGGATGAGGGCTGGCCCTGAGCCCGCCGTATTAAACTTCCTGCTTTACCTGGACAACTTGAGAGGGATTTGAAGCTAAGTTGATCATCAAACCCAGGAGGGGATAGAGGACACTTCTACATTCAGAGCCGACGCACCGCTCCTGCAACCAAAACAGAGTTTTATCTCGACAGTGCCAGAAATTAAATTCATGTCCTTTTGCAGTTTTTGCGTCTGTGGGAAATGGCTGTTTCACAGCTCATGCAACAAGATAGCACAAGGAGCTTAGAAACAAACCCTCAGAATCAAAATTCACAGTGCAAGACATCATACATAATTCAGCAACGCTCAAGGACAGAGTATTTGGGAGCTCGGTTGTGATGTAAAGGGTTATCATCTCCAAGCTTACCACGGCTTGGAGAGAGCATCTCCAAAATTCATTACATCCTGCTAGATTTGTACTGATGACGTCATCTAGAGCCATGGTCCCGATCGCAGAAATCACAGTAGCCAGTGTCTTGTGGTCAGCAGTCATGGTATTTGACTACAAGCGCATTGGAAAAACAGTATTAGCTTAAATGTGGACCATTTTAATTATACTGTATAAACTACTGTTCAAAAGTTTGGCGTCAGTAAGATCTTTTTTTTGTTTTTTTTTTAAGAAATTAATATTTTTATTCATAAAAGACACTTTAAACTCATCAAAAGTGACGGTAAAGACTTTCATAATGTTACAAAATTTCAAATAAATGCTGTTAGTTTGAAAAATGTATCATGGTTTGCACAAAAATATTAAGCAGCACAACTGTTTTTAACTTTGATAGTAATAAGAAATGTTTCTTATTATTCTTTTTGTGTTTTTTATCAGCAAATCAGCATTTTAGAATGCGCTCTGAAGGATCATGTCACACGAACACGGGAGTAATGACTGCTAAAAAAATAAGCATTCATTTCTGCCACCGAATAAAAAGTAAAAAAGGTAATTGTGAGTTTTCAACTCACAGTACTGACTTTTTCCTCGCAATTGTGCGTTTACATCTTGCAATTCTGATTTTTTTCTCAGAATTGTGATATAAACTTGCAATTACAAGTTATAAAGTCAGAATTGCTAGACATAAACTCACAATTCATATTTTATTTCTCAGAATAGCACGATATAAACTTGCAATTACAAGTTATAAAGCCAGAATTATGTGATATTAACACGCAATTGCAAGATTAAAACTCGCAATTCTGACTTTTTTCTCAGAATTGCATGATATAAACTCACAATTGCGAGAAATAAAGTCAGAAATGCGAGATTAAAACTCACAATTCTGACTTTTTTCTCAGAATTGTGAGATATAAACTCGCAATTCAGAGGGTTTTTTTTCTCAGAACTGCATGATATAAACACGCAATTGTGAGAAATTAAGTCAGAATTGTGAGTTCTAAACTCGCAATTGTTAGTTATAAAGTCAAAATTGTGTGATTTTTTTTTCTCAGAACTGCATGATATAAACGCAACTGTGAGAAATAAAGTAAAAATTGCAAGATTAAAATGTGCAATTCTGACGTTTTTACTGCAATTCTAGCAAAGTTCTGCGAGTTATATAGTCCAATTCTGGGGGGAAAAAATTCTGACTTCATAATTCGCAATTGTGAGTTTATATTTCACATTTGTGAGAAGTCTGAGTTTGTATCACGCAATTCTGATATAAACTCGAAATTGCGAGAAAAATAGTCAGGAATATGAGATAAAAAGTCGCAATTTCCATTTTGTTATTTATTATTCAGTGTCGGAAACAGGCTTCCATAGCTTTTCAAGTATATTACAATAGAAAAGTTATTTAAATTGCAATAATATTTCAAAATATTACTGTTTTTACTTTATTTTTATTGAAATAAATGCAGCCTTGGTGAGCGACTTCATTAAAAAAAAATTAAATCTTACCGGCACCAATCTTTTGAACAGTAGTCCAAGTTAATTTTGTAAAAGCAAATTACATAATTAATAAGTAATTTAGAAATGATCAATTTATAAATATCAATACAGAAAAGACTAAGGAAATGTAATGTGACTGTAATGACTATAATTTGCTTTCCCTGAACACTGGGGACTTTTACTGCCAGAAGACTAATTCTATATTATTCTATCATGCAGTATGCTGAAACATTATTTGGGTACACCTTAAATTTAAACTAAATAAAGTCCTTAGCATGAAGGGTCCCAGTCCTAAAGCTCAAAATGAGAGTCTACATGTGCTACACTTTGAATGCCAACTTCAACCTGCAGAAGGTTTAAGGATGCTGTAATACAGACTGAAGAGCTGAAAATGCTAAAATGCAATAAGACTGAATGTGAGATTACACTCTCTCAACTTTTTACATATATCTTACAGTTGTGATTAATAATGGTGGCCTAGTACAATCTTAAAATGTGACCCTGGACCACAAGTCTTAATTAGCATGGGTATATTTGTAGCAATAGCCAACAGTACATTTTATGGGTCAAAATTATAGATTTTCTTTTATGCCAAAAATCATTAGGATATTAAGTAAAGATCATGTTCCATTAAGATATTTTGGAAATTTCCTACCGTAAATATGTCAGAACTTAATTTCCTAACAAACCATACATCAACAGAAAGCTTATTTATTCAGCTTTGAAATGTATAAATCTTAATTTCAAATGTACCCTTGTTTTGTGGTCCATGGTCACAAATGTCTAAAAAAATCAGACAATAAAGTATTACTGATTAGAGTATTATACGCTATTAGAATTTTGATTATTATAATGATTATGTATGATTATGAATGATGTTTCATAATACATCACCAG
Source organism: Labeo rohita (assembly GCF_022985175.1). NCBI lineage: Eukaryota > Metazoa > Chordata > Actinopteri > Cypriniformes > Cyprinidae > Labeo > Labeo rohita. The sequence goes on along the minus strand of NC_066883.1, from coordinate 20,778,823 downwards.
CAGCTGTTCAAGAGGAAGAGCAAACACTGCTGTGAAGTTCTCCCTTGACTGAATCCTAAATCTGCAAAAGACAAACAACAACAAATGATTAAATAAAGAAACTAACCACTAACTCAAAAAGCTCACCGGACTTAAATCCTCAGATAACCCTCGCGCAGTAATGCAGAAAGAGCCAGACGGGGCAAAAGATAAAAAGGCGTTATAACGTGGTGGGCGCTGATCCAAGCAGAACTACGGTTTCAAATCTCACGACGCGCAGCGTACAACACAAGACAAGACCAATATGCCTAACCATCCTTATCTAGAAACAAGAGAGCGGCTTGAATTCACTGAACACTTTTTATTGACTATCTATCAAATTCATTCTCATTTCCTTCTGTGCATGAAGTGGCTGTTTAATTCCATCTCCTGGTCACCAGGAGCACCTTATTCTATCTGTAAGGTGGTGAATGACTAGAAACGGCGACTGAGAAACTCACAGAGATAAATGGAGGGATTTGTGAATGTGATGGATTGTTTTGTATTAAATGTGTTCATTTTGCATTCTCAAGGGACCTGGGCTGTTGAGCTGAATGAATCGGAATGTGTCTCGATTTAATACGTGCGACTATGATGTATGGGAATCGAATGGATTCCCGGGTGGGTCGTGCCCAAGACTTCGTAAAAAGGGGCAGTTTCGCTGTCTCTCTTTCAGGGCATTCATCAACTTCACATGGAAACAGGGCATGGCATGTGGTAAGGGCAAATATATTGATTGTGCATACTTATTTTCTCCAGCCAAGTTCTCCAGAACTGTAAGCGCCAATGCAGAGTTTGTATCGTGGCGAACGCAGCTCATCAGGTTCTCTGGCATTCTACAGAGAAAGATCGCATTCATTATAGGCTCATTAAAAGCACTTTAATAAAACATGTCGTAACAGTTGGAGGTCGTCTGCATGCTTGCTAATGAGATCAATCACAGATATCATAGGATCTCCTGCTCTGCTTTCTAAACAGCACTTAAGATTGAAATAAAACTGACATCAAAGTGGATTCAAATAAATATATATATTTTTTTCATTAAACATGAATTATTTGGTTTAAATAATTAAACTTCTTACAGAACATAAAACATTCAATTTTAGACGATTTTGTTCATATAAACTTTAAAGTAAAGCCTAAATTTATTAAATGTAGGTTTATTACGTATTAATTACGTTTTAAGTATGTACTTTTATCTTTACTCTTGATCTAAAATGTAAAAACATGAGCAGTGTGGCACACCAGTCTATTCTGTTAAATGTAGTTTGTCATGTCTTGCATTGTGTTGTAAACAATTTATTGCACATCTTTTTATAAACTAAAATGCAATGCATTTAATATGCACCAAAAGACATACTGGTTTAAATTCAGGTTGTTGATGAGCATGTCTCTTCCGTGCTGAGTTTCTGAGTACATCCTGAACAATTCCAGGCTTTCCCTCTGTATTTCTCGTACGGGTGATGCCAACAGCTGGACAATGTGTTGTCTAGTACCGGGACACTCCATCAACAGCTGTTGGTTCTGCTCTGGATGAACACAATTATGGAGAAGGTTTAATAAAGACAAATGCAGATTTAGTTGACCAGTTAATGAGATTATAACTGAAGGGAACTACTTTCTAAAGAGACTTTTAATGTGGGAGGCAATAACAATTTCACTGCTAGCAGGCAAAAAGGATAAATTGATATCGACTTGGATTTAGACAATTTCACGAATGCTCATTACTTTAAAAGAAACGGGGAAAAGCAGAACCAGATTAAGTGGTGTCGATACATTTAAGGTTTTCTAAAAAAGAGACAAAGAATAAAAAAGGAATGTGCAAGTGGAACTGCTATTTTTTTTTTTTTTTTTCAGTAATAGCATCTTTCATTTTCAAAGTCTTTGAATAAGATTCACACGCTGCTTTTCATCTTACCGTTTCCACAGCAAACTGTCCTCCATAGTTTGACGACAGACATACATAGATCAACCGCGTATGAATCTTGTGAATTCTGTGAGAGACAGCTAAATACAAAAAAGAGATACAGTAAATGCATTTCAGTCATGCAGGGCTCTACAGTGCGACCATTTGCATCTGAAAACTACTGGGCACACCAGAGTGACTGACCCGAGCATATTTGTGTTTGCGTTGAGAGGAGCTTCAAAGGTTTTCACATGTTTTTGCAACGTTGAGTAATGTACCAAAGACATATCTGATAAACCCATTTATAAACAAAGTGTAGAGACAGTGTAAATAAGAAATTAATTGTGCAGTGTAGAGAGCTTTGTTGATTATAATGGAGCTTTGTGAGATCACGATGAACTAAGATGAGTGACAGCTTTTAATGATTTTTAAGGAGTTTGTAAATGAGATATTGATTTAATACAACAGTTAAATAAAAAAGTTAATATTAAGTGGCTTACATTGTCTGACTATAACACTATTGCCTGATTTTGCTCTATTTCGTCATCAAAAATAGTTTGAAACAAGTCACAGCTGAGCTGCTTCAAATCTCCATTCAAACACAGTGGTGTTTCGTTTATGAATGAACGTATGTTTTTAATTTAACTTTATTCTATTTAGCTTTATTCCTGGATGAATCAGCCATTCAAATGAATCGAATGAATGATTCAGTAATTAAATCAGTGACTTGCCGCAACCTACTGCCAGTTTTAGTTTAATTTTTAAAGTATCTTTCCAGTTATTTAAATCATTTGACTGCAAGCATGCCACCTCTGAGCCTCATTAAACATATGAAAATACACGCATCCCAGAGCCTGTGCTACACCAGCTTTTGTGCTTAAAAAGTATACAAATTTTTATTTTGCGAAAAAATGACCAATCGTTTCACTAGATAAGACCCTTCTTCCTCGGCTGGGATCGTTTAGAGCACTTTGAAGCTGCATTTAAACTACATTTTGGAAGTTCAAAATTGGGGCACCAATGAAGTCCATGATATGGAGAAAAATCCTAAAATGCTTTCCTCAAAAAACATAATTTCTTCACAACTGAACAGAAAGACATTAACACCTTGGATGACAAGGGGGTGAGTAAACTATTTGTGAATTGCTGTTCTGGAAGTGGACTTCTCCTTTAAAGTGCCAGTTCACTGAAAAACAGAATCATTTGCTTTTGCATCCTTTTTGAAGCTCCATTTTTCAATGTAAATGTAAAAGAACAACCAGCACATTCTTCAAAAATTGTCAATGGGAGAAATGATCTTACAGATCAGGCTTGTTATTGTTACTAAATCTGTTACAAACCGTTTTTGTCAATGGAAATAAAGCATAAAATGAACTAAAATATAAAAATTATGTGAATAAACTTTAAAAACTTAAACAAAAATGTTAAACGTCTTGGCGACTACTGGTAATAAAATTTTTAAATCGAAGTACTAAAACTAAAACTGAAATAAAAATAAAAGTAAACAAAAATTCATTTTTTAAAATGACAAAAAACATAACAAAATTATTCAATCTGATCTCATGACAAAAACGTACCAATGGAAACTTTTTTGCAAGATTTACGAAATATTTTTTGCGAAATACGTACCGCCATGTACGTTTGTGACATATTTAATGTGAAATGTCCACTAGTAATCATAACTGTGTAAGAAAATAATTACAAGTGCTCGCTGTTTTACCGCATCTAGTGTTGGTTTCTGTTGGAAACTCCAGTGATATGTACTGTACTTATTGGTACATATTTCATTATGAGATCAGGTAGAAAATAGCACTGATTTGGGTTTGGAATGACATAAGGTGGTGTAAATGACAGTATGAACTATCACATTAAACAGACAGGTTTAAAGATGAGTAACCACATGTGTGCAAACTGCATGAAACAAACAAAGCAAATCTTCCAAACAAACCAATCAATCATTGTCAAACACAGATAAACCCTTTCAATTTCATTCTGGTGTAGGAAAGGTAAATTCCAACACATGACATGGTAATACAGCAGAGCCAGATTACACATCTGTTGTTTAAATGCATTCAAATTAGTCAATTAATTTTAATAGCATATTTGGTTGGAGCAAGACAATAGGAGAGAAAGCTAAAGATGCAATGCATGCATACTTTGATATTACAGTTAATTAAAAAATGTATAATAACTTCTACAGACTTTTATACCACATTAGCCATTTTCAAACATTCAAAGTCCATTTTGACCACAAACTGTCAAGTTCACTTCTTTAACAACCTTACCTTCTTACAGTGTTATTGCCATTAATGATACTGAAGCCATTGTTCAATCTGAATAGTGTCTGCCCAGTACCTGTGAGGGACACCAGAGATAAGGTCAGTGTTGGTAGGTGTGCAATGAGAGCCATATATCAACACTAAATCACAGTAGCCAGACTCAGACACGCAATACGCTCTGTTCAAGGGCAGAAGAGAGTACAAGGAGAATAAACAAAAGCTCATCAAGAATAAGAGAGCGCTGCCTTATCTACACAAAGCCAGTGTTCATTCTGTGGAAATACTAGAAATTAGTTTACAAAGAGCTATTCAGGTATCTCACCTGCACAAAACATTGGCAAAAAGCCTTCTGTCTTGGAGCGCTTTCAAGATTATGCTGCACGGTGCGCAGACCCATATTTTACCCTTGCAGAATATTTATGACACTTTAAACTGTTTTTAATAGAGGATATCTGCTGGAAAGAACTGTGGTGTGTTAAATAAATGTGTTCTAGCAATAGTTTTTTTGGTTTCTAGTTAGAAAAAAGTTATAGAAAAGTAAAATATCAAAATATTGTTTGTGTAAACAAGTGAACACAATATCATCACATTTTCAGATGTTTTGAAACAGGTGCATTAAATTAATCTTACAAAGATAGACTTATTTTTTAAATAAATAAATGCTGTTCTTCTGAACTTTCAAGGTTTCCAAAATATAAAGCAGTGCAACTGTTTTCAACATTCATCACAAAAATAAATGTTTCTTGCACCAAATCAGCATTTTAGAATGATTTCTGAATGTGACACTGAAGACTGGAGTAATGATGCTGAAAATGCAACTTTGATCACGGGAATAAATTACATTTTAAAATGTATTAAAAATTAAAATCTGAATTTTAAATTCTAATAATATTTTACTGTATTTTTGATCAAATAAATGCAGCCTTGGCGAGCAGAAAAGACTTCTTTTAAAATCACTAAAAAAAGTCTTACAGACCCAAACTTTTGGACGCTGGTGTACATTCAGACAAGAGCCAATTCTAAAATAAAGGTCAATTTTAATTTAATTTAATTTAATTTAAAAGTTTTTGAACAGTAAGATTTTTTATGTTTTTTAAAGATATATCTTTAGCTCACCAAGCCTGCATTTATTTGTTGCAAAGTACAGCAGAAACAGAAAAATTGAAATATATTTACTATTTAAAATAACTATTTTCTTTTATAATATATTTTAATATATTACAAAATGTAATTTATTCCTGTGATCAAAGCTAAATTTTCAGTCTTCAGTGTCACATGATCCTTCAGAAATCATTCTAATATGCTCCTTTGCTGTTCAAGAAACATGTACTATTATTATAATAATTATTATTATTATCAATATTTAATATTTTTATCAGGATTCTTTGATTCTTTGAAAGATCAGCATTTATCTGAAATAAAAGCTTCAAAAAAGCATTCAAAAGCTTGGAGCCAGTATAATATTGATTGACTGATTGATTGATTGATTGATTGATTTGGGGAAAAAAAAAATAGAAATAAATACCTTTATTTAGGATGCTTAAGGATGCTTTAAATTGATCAAAAGTGATGGTAAAGACATTTATAATGTTGCAAAAGATTTCTATTTCAAATAAACGCTGTTCTTCTGAACTTTCTATTCATTAAGGAAACCTGAAAAAAATTCTATGCTGTTTTGAACATAATGTTAATAATAAATGTTTTTTGAGCAGCAAATCAGAATATCAGAATGATTTCTGAAGGATCATGTGACTGGAGTAATGATGCTAAAAATTCAGCTTTGAAATCACAGGAATAAATTACATTTTAAAACATATTCAAATAGAAAACAGTTATTTGAAATAGTAAAAATATTTCTAATTTTTACTGTTTTTGCCATATTTTGGATCAAATAAATGCAGGCATGGTGAGCAGAACAGTCTTCTTTAAAAAAAAAATCACTAAAAATCTTACTGTTCAAAAACTTTGACTGGTAGTGTATTTACTATTTATTACTAAACAACAGTTTGATATTCATTATTAATATACTGTTTGTATTTATACAGAAATTGAGTTTCACACATAAACTCACCCTGAGAAACACTCACTAGGGTAAAGTGAATTTATAAAAAATATTCACTTTACACATTTTGTAAAGTGTGGCACAAACCCTGGTTCTCCCTTATATACAGTGTATTTTATCACAATCTAAATTGTCGAAAGGCTTTGCTACACTGATCTGTGCAGTGATATACTGACGACACAGGATCAGAAGTGAGCAAACACAAACCCAAAGGTAACACAAGCATTCACTAACAAAGCCTAAAACACTGCGCTTGTGCTTGTGATAGGACTGTGTCTGTCCTCTGTGGCTGATCATGAGGATTAGTTTCCTCATCATGAACTGCAAATGAACCGCAGAGCAGAATCAATGAGCCCTCCGCACAAAATTCCTCACTCCTCTCCTCCCCGTATCGATCCCGAGTGCAAGAAATATCGCCCTGGTTGCTGGAACAACACCGGGTAAACCGAAGGCATATTTCACACAAATCTGAGGTTCAACCCTGGCGTAAACATTTGTTCATCCCACCAAAACCAGCAGGAGCTCAGTGACAAATAACGGAATAAATAAGAAAAAAACAACAGTGTCTGATTAAAAAAATAAAGGACTCTAAATGAATAATGTGAACTTACAGTCTTTAATAGCCTGTGAGAGCAGCTCCAATCCACCACAGTAGTAAAGATTGATCTCATTGGGTCTGTCGAGCTTCTTCAGCAGCTCTGGTACTGCCAAGGCCTGCTCCGTTCCCTCCTGTAGCTCTTTCCAAGCTGTCTTTTCCTGAAGAGATGCCTTCTCTTCCAAATCCACTTGTCTCAGATAAGCTGCAAGGTAATGTTAGTGCTTCAAGAACATTTGTGTGGAAATATTCTATTAAAATGCAAAGAATGGGAAACCATAATGCTATTATTCCTCCTGGTAAATGAGCAACTAATGTTGTACAAACTGCTGGTGTAAGCATAAGGGAACGTGTGAGAGAGACTACAAGTGAATTCAGTTTATTCTGAGAGATGTTCGACTAAAAGGTACATATCCAGAGTGGATGCTAAAATGATAACTATGCTAATCCTGCTCTGGTGCTAAAGTATGGATCTAAAACATATTGACCTTGCCTTCCCTTGCGTCAGATCCTCACGGCATTTTTGGATCATACCTTTGACTATGGTTTCACGCTGTGGCTCTATCTCCAAAATTTTTCGATAGCAAATCCTGGACTGAAAGTGAAGCAGAAGCAGCGGGATAAAAGGAGAGAGGTCAGATAAGGTGAAAAATGTAAGTGTAATCCAGCTTTAGACTTGAAAGGGCAGAAGGACCTGCATTGAACGATACTTACCTGTTTGAAATCCTTGAGTGCTAGGTGAGATTTTCCCATGTGTACATACGCTTTAATACACTTCTCATTGCACTGTGAATGAAAGTTTTATATATTCATTAGCCACTTGAAAACAAAGTAATAAACTAGAATCAGTAATGTGATTTATTGTGTTCCAATCTATCTCAATCTGTCCCAAAAATTAAGGCTGAACCACTGATGCCACTATTTTAATGATGTTCCTACTACCTCTCTGGGCCTTAAAAGTGGCAGTTGCGTTGCTGTCTATGCAGGCTCAGAAAGTTCTTGGATTTCATCAAAAATATCTTAATTTGTGTTCTCAGGATGAACGAAGGTCTTACGGGTTTGGAACGACATTTTCATTTTTGGGTGAATTATCTCTTTATGAATTAGGCACTGGCATTTTAAACTAGATTTTTAAAAGATTTTTCATTTTCTTTATTCTAGACACACAGTTGAGGTCAAAAGTTTTCACACACCTTGCAGAATCTGAAAATGTTAATTATTTTACCAAAATAAGAGGGATCATACAAAATGCATGTTATTTTTTATTTAGTACTGACCTGAATAAGATATTTCACATAAAAGACATTTACATATAGTCCACAAGAGAAAATAATAGTTGAATTTTAAAAAATGACCTCATTCAAAAGTTTTCATACGCTTGATTCTTGATAAACTGCCCACAAATTCTTTGGTTTTTCAGCATTTTTGTGTATTTGAAACTTTTCCAACTCATATGCAACTATTATAGAAGGTTCAAACGCGGGGTGAAAACTTTTTGAATTTGAAGATCAGGGTAAATGTAACTTATTTTGTCTTCTGGATAAGACAAAATATCTTCTGCAGCTTCTGAAGGGCAGAACTAAATGAAAAAATATTATATTTAGGCAAAATATGAAAAATGTACACACCTTCATTCTGTTCAAAAGTTTTCACCCCCTGACTTTTAATGCATTGTGTTTCCTTCTGAAGCATCAGTGAGTGTTTGAACCTTCTGTAATAGTTGCATATGAGTCCCTCAGTTGTCCTCAGTGTGAAAAGATGGATCTCAAAATCATACAGTCATTGTTGAAAAGGGTTCAAATACACAAAAATGTGGAAAAACCAAAGAATTTATGGGACCTGAAGCTGTGGATCATTGAGATAACAACACAGTATTTGATTTGAACGGGGTCATTTTTTATAAATATAACTATTATTTTCTCTTGTGGACTATATGTAGACATCTTTTATGTGAAACATCTTCCATAAGGTGTATGTAAACTTGACCTCAACAGTATATAAATAACTCCTATTTAACTTTCTAAAAGTTTTCCAAAAGCAAAGGCTATTTGGCACAGCTCAGAAGGAACTTCAACCTAATTTCCTAATGCTGCGCAACTATCCAGTTCAATAGACGCTGCACTATGTAGCCTGCTGTTCTCACTATACAAGGTAGGATGGGAAACTTTCTGCTTGGGCTGACACTGAAAAATGAGAGGGCAGTTCTCTGACCTCTTTGCCAGTGTTTTACTCACCCTCAGAGCCCACTCACAGTCACTTATGGCCTCCTTATATCTCTTCAACTTGATAAAAGCCTACATAATACATGAATGTAAGAGACAATAAAATCACAAGAGGAGCAGTCTCACAGGAATAGCAGTTATGATACTGACTTATCAGATTATTGTACAAGAACTCATTTGGAAACGTGGAAGTACCTGTGCTCTGTTTGTGTAGAGAGCCTGCATGTCACGCAGCTGGTCCAAGCCCTCAGTATAAAACCTGACAGCCGTTTCATAGTCACCTTGAGTGAAAGCCTCATTCCCCTGTTCCCGTAACGCTGCGGGTGAAACGAGGACAAAGCAAATCTAGATGTTGCAAACTGACAATGCAAAACAGAAACTGCCCATGCTTCAGCGTACCCACCGTTGGCTTTTTCTTCCTTTATCTTTCTTCTCCGTCTTCTGTCCTCTGCATCTTTTTCTAATATCCTCAAGAAATTCTCTGACGAATCGAAGGGTACAACAAACCAATGCAAGATTTATAATAAAAAGACAAGAAGTGAAGATGAAGGTGAGCTAGTTTGTATTGATTTATAAATCATTTATAAGACTTCAAGGGCAGGCATTCAACTTTTATACTTGAAACCAAATTATTCAACAGAGACAGAGAAGTCTTGTCTACTGCCAACCAAAAACAGATACGAGACTTCAATAGACAAAATCTACCTGGATTTTGACTTGATTTATACTGGATTTTCTGAAAAGAAGAAAACAACTGTGTTACTGTAGTCTGACACATATATATGCGTTTTGAAATATTAGGTATTAATATAAAGCATCTAACAGTCACTTATAGTTGAAGTTAAAAGTTTACATACACCTTGCAGAATCTGCAAAATGTTAATTATGTTACCAAAATTAGAGGGATCATACAAAATGCATGATATTTTTTATTTAGTACTGACCTTAATAAGATATTTCACATTAAAGACATTTACATATAGTCCACAAGAAATGGATAGTGGAAATTATAAATATTACCCCATTCAAAAGTTTATATTCACTTGATTCTTAATACGTTGTTGTTTCCTGAATGATCCGCAGCTGTTTTTTTATTTTGTTTGTTTGTTTTTTTTGTTTAGTGATAGTTGTTCATGAGTCCCTTGTCCTGAACAGTTAAACTGCTCGCTGTTCTTCAGAAAAATCCTTCAGGTCCCACAGATTCTGTGGTTTCTCAGCATTTTTGTGTATTTGAACCCTTTCCAACAATGACTGTATGATTTTGAGATCCACCTTTTCACACTGAGGACAATTGAGGGACTCGTATGCAACTATTACAGAAGGTTCAAACACTCACTGATGCTCCAGAAAGAAACACAATGCATGAAGAGCTGGAAGTGAACATTTCTGAATTTGATAACCAGGGTAAAAGTAACTTTATTTTGTCTGCTGGGAAACATGTAAGTATCGTGTGTAGCTTTTGAAGGGCAGTATTAAAATAAAAAAAATCTATATAATATTTACGCAAAATAAGAAAAATTTACACATCTTCATTCTTTTCAAAAGTTTACACCCCCGGCTTTTAATGCAGCGTTTTTCCTTCTTAAGCATCAGTGAGTGTTTGAATCTTCTGTAATAGTTGCATATGAGTCCCTCAGTTGTCCTCAGGGTGAAAAGATAGATCTAAAACCATACAGTCATTGTTGGAAAGAGCTCAAATACACAAACACACTGAAAAAACAAAAAAATTGTGGGACCTGAAGGCACTTTTGAACAGGGTCATTTTTATAAATTCAACTATTATTTTCTCTTGTGGGCTATATGTAAACTACTTTAATGTGAAATATCTTATTCAGGTCAGTACTGAATAAAAATAACATGCATTTTGTATGATCCCTCTTATTTTGTTAAAATAATTAACATTTTAGATGTATGTAAACTTTTGACTTCAACTGTATATACTAAGAAAGTGTTTTTACTCATTCATTCATGTTATATTTTCAATACAGACTGTAAATACTGTACCATTGGTCTATTTTCAGATGAAGGATTTTTGTTTATGAGAGTCTTATTGATTTTGGTTTTACACGGTTCATTCTGCTCCAGGGATGAGATGAATTGATCTGCCTTCGCAACTGCTTTCTCTTGGCACGACACATCGCTGGAATTTAACTCTTTTACCAACTCATCTGCAATCAAAAATCAACAAATTCACGTTTTAAACTCCTAAATTATGTCTGTTAATTCCAGTACACTGAAAGAGTCCCATCCTGTCCAAACTGACGTGAGACGACGTCGCGGCGCTAACAAGAAACAAAGTTGTAAACAAACAGCACTTACTCATTTGGTCAACATTCCTCAGAAACCTTTCGAGATCATCGTTATCTTGCAAAGTCATGCTTGAAAACGAGTTCACAAAGCCCACAGAAAGAGCAGTTCAACCGAAGAGAAGTGAGGCAGTTTTGTTTACGGAAGTGTAACCATAGCAATAGCAGCCTCGTGTAAGAGGAATAACTTAATTTCCTGCTGGTAGATACTTGTAACTACATCATTCATTCGGTCAAAATTCTTTTTTTTTTTATTATTTTAAACTTATTTTATTAGGTTATATCTAGTGCTTTGTTTGTTTCTAAAAAAACATCGTCGTGCCCTTGTACAAGGACACAACCACACTCATTCTTTCAGAGCATAACTTTGAATTACTGTTGAAATGTATAAAACCAGAGCACTAGTTTATGTTTGAAGGTTTATGGGAAGATATTCATGAATATGAACAACGACTGAGATGTAATCCTAAAAGCAGACACATTTAAAGATATAAAAAATGTTTTATTGTTCCTTTCCATTTCCTGCTGTAACTCTAGATAAACATGCTTTATTGATCCCTACAGGGACATTCAGGCACAAAATAAAAGCTGTGTCAAATGTGAATAGCAGAAAACCACCACTAAAAATAAATAAAATGCAATCAAACAAGACAGCGCAAGACAAAATAATGAGTACAATGGCATATATGCTTATAAGTATTCAGTAAACAAGACTGTTAAACTTGCATTGTGAGACACCCATGAAGTGTAGATGGACTGTCTTGTACTCTTTTATAGTAAACAAACAAGACAGAGATAGTTTATATGTCACTGCTATAATATGTCATCATTATAATTCTGCCCTGAGCATTTTGCATTGTTAAATCTATTTTATACTCAAAGCTCATGCCATTATTTCGCTATGTATTCTGTAAACGCTTGTCTTTCTTTTTATTTTAGTCATAATCTAATATGAGTCTTAACTACTGAGTCATGACTCTAAAATTGGTCTGAGGTCTGTGTGAGATAGTCATGGATGCATAATTTGAGCAAAATTATATTATTTGAGCATAAATTTATAGTCAGTAAATCAAATGATAAATTTAAAGGTATAATTCACCCAAAAATTAAAATTATCCCATGACTTACTTACCCTCAAGCCATCCTAGGTGTATATGACTTTCTTTTTTCAGACAAAACCAATCAGAGGTATTTTAAAAAATCCTGGCTCTTTCAAACTTTATTAATAGCAGTGAATAGCTTTTAAGATTTTGAAGTCCAATAAAGTGCATCTATCCATCATGAAAAGTGCTCCACATGGCTCCGCGGGGTCAATAAAGGCCTTCTGAAGTGTAATTGGTGTGTTTGTGTAAGAAAAATATTCATATTTTAATCTTTATAAACCGTAGTCTCTAGTTTCCGCTAACTTCCTTTGCTGTAAACAAAACTTTTCAAAATCTCAACACCCATTCACTGCCATTATAAAACCTGGAAGAGCCAGGACATTTTTTGATATAACTCTGATTATATTAATCTCAAAGAACAAAGTCATATACACCTAGGATGGCTTAAGGGTGATCATGAGGTCATTTTCATTTTTGGGTGAAATATCCCTAATTTAGCTTATTCTGTTTAATTTTTTTTCTCTGTATGTCTATTTGTAATTTTATATGAATTACACTGTATTTGCATATTTCACTCCTACCTGTTTTAAGAAATTCCACCCTGACGTTGTGCATCTAAGCAAACTGTATGGTATTTTGTGTCATTTGGTAAAAGCTAGTCAGATTAGGTAGATACCAACATTAAAACTGGATTAAATAGAGGTCTGCTTTTTGTACCTGTGCAGTTCATGGAAATATTACCCATTTTAATGTTCTTTTGTACAGGAAAGAAGTTTTCTAGCTGTATTGGGTCACCACCGCAAGCAAAACTAGACACTCTAACCCCCTCCAAACTGTTACCGTCCAAGCCGATAAGGCCATCAGCTGCCTTGCAGCATATAACATGCCTTTGAAAGCTGGATTCATCACTGTCAGAAAGGCAGCGCTGTTCAAAGTTAAATTGCCAGCTCATGGAGGAGCAGCGTCTTGGCTGTCTGGGTCGTCGTTGAGTGACGGGTCAGTGTTGAGGTGGTTGATCTCCAGGCTCTTAGGAGACTCTTTCAGGAGACTCTCGACCTGGCGGAACACTGAAGCCTCTCTGTATTTGCGCAGACGTCCCAAAACCTCCTGTCCAGAGAATAGCACACATCCGAAATCTCACACTCCGACGAGTATTACTTCTGCCACATCAATCTGATCCTACAGCATCTGCTACATCCCTGTGAATTACTTGGCAACAGCTACTGAGAATGTGAGGGGTGAATATGGCGAAATAAATCAAACTTACATCCTCTGAGAAAATCCCAGGACTTGGCTTCTGCAATCTTTCCAGCAAAAGGCCATCGAGAGACTGCAAATCTTTAGTCCTCTCATCATCTGGACTAACAGTTTGTCCCAGTCTGGCATGGAACAGCTCACTTAGGCCCACCTGTAAAACCTGGAGAAGGGGACAGGACATGACGTCTATAAGAAAGACTCTATTAGCATGTTCATTTCTTGTTGTTCAGACTGGGGCAGTTACTAATAGCACCTTGAAAAAGGCTCTTTGGAAGGCGGGAGTGGAGTCGGTGCTCATCTGGCCGGTGGAAATGTGTGCAGCACAGTGCATGAGCAGCAGAGAGAGGCCACCCACCGACTGCAACCTCTGACTGCGAACAAACAGAGTCTTCTGTCCCTCCTGAAGACAGAGGAAGTGCTAAGTGCACAGGGGTTTGTATGACAGAGCATGTGTGCTTAACATGAATTAATTATCGCTCACCCGGTGACTGACAAATGAGGGCATTTAACCTTAGTGCAACAGAACTAGCCGTGAGACCAATTATATCACAGAGAAAGTGGGGCTAATTATCACTTTTCAAAGTTTGGTAAATTATTAATAACTCTTCATATGTTCTTTATATACAGTTGAAGTCAAAAGTTTACATACACCTTGTAGAATCTGCAAAATGTTAATTATTTTATCAAAATAAGAGGGATCATATAAAATGCATGTTATTTTTTTATTTAGTACTGACCTGAATAACATATTTCACATAAAAGATGTTCACATATAGTCCACAAGAGACAATAATAGTTGAGTTTATAAAAATTACCCCGTTCAAAAGTTTACATACATTGTTAATACTATGTTGTTACTTGAATGATCCAAAGCTGTGTTTTTTTCTTTAGTGATACTTGTTCATGACTCCCTCGTTTGTCCTGAATAGTTAAACTGCCCACTGTTCTTCAGAAAAAATCCTTTCCCGCAAATTCTTTGGTTTTTCAGCATTTTTGTGTATTTGAACCATTTCCAACAATGACTGTAGGATTTTGAGATCCATATTTTCACACTGAGGACAACTGAGGGACTCATATGCAACTTTTATAGAAGGTTCAAACACTCACTGATGCTTCAGAAGGAAAAACCATGCATTAAGAACTGGGGGTGAAAACTTTTGAACAGAATGAAGATGTGTTCATTTTTTTTTTATTTTGCCTAAATATCATATTTTTTTCATTTAGTGCTGCCCTTCTGAAGCTATAGAAGGTATTTACATGTTCCCCAGAAAACAAAATAAGTTAAATTTACCCTGATGTTCAAATTCCAAAAGTTTTCACCCCCGTCTTTTAATGCATTGTTTCTCCTTCTGAAGCATCAGTGAATGTTTAAATCTTCTGTAATTGTTCTGTAATTGAGTCCCTCAGTTGTCCTTAGTGTTAAAAGATGAATCTCAAAGGGTTCAAATACACAAAAATGCTGAAAAACCAAAGAATTTGTGGGACCTGAAGGATCTTTCTAAAAAAACAGCAGACAGTTTAACTGTTCAGGACAAACAAGGGACTCATGAACAACTAACTAAAAAACACAGCTGTGAATCATTCAGGTAACAACCATTTTAAGAATCAAGTGTAAGTAAGTTTTGAACAGGGTCATTTTTATAAATTCAACTATTATTTTCTCTTGTGGACTATATGTCAATATCTTTTATGTGAAATATCTTATTTAGGTCATTACTAAATAAAAAATAGCACGCATTTTGTATGATCCCTCTTATTTTGGTCAAATTTTTAAGGTGCATGTAAACTTTTGACTTCAACTGTAGCAAGTTTAATACATACATGGTTAACTGTAGAAATACCTGATAATAGAAAGAGTTGCGGAAAGCATTGTTATGGTAGTCGTTTAAAGGAAGAGTAGAAGCCAGTTGAAGGGTAACTGCTGGTATCTAGGATGAAGAAATCAAAGCTGTAAACAAATTTCAGGCTGAAAACTCAGTAGTTATCAGTAGTTAAATTTTTTTGTAGTTACTCCCAACACTGTGTATGAGAACATAAAAGCAAGTGAGAAAAGACAAACAGATCCAGACCATTTTATGTAAGTGAAGGTGCTGGAGCAGAAACTGTCCATGCTGGTAGAGCAGAAGCTGTCGTGGGTTGAGTGTTTCAGAGCTCACTTGAATCAGCTCTCCCTCACACTCCCACTGGGCATCCATGAAATCCACAAATGACCGGCCTGCACCTGTATGCATGTACCAACACACGCCATTTAATGTGTCAGACTCTGACCGCTCTGCATCTTTGCAAATTTTAACAAAATAAAGTTGTTAATTAATTACATTATCACATGAGTATTAAGTTATAACACAGCCTCTTAACCTTAAGAAACTGCTAAAAATAAAGATGAAGTTATATCCCCACACTGACATGTACGTGATGGTTCTCATGGCTTTAAGTCATCTGTTGCTACACTAATGACTTTGCAGTTCTGATGAGTTCAGATTGCACGTTTCAGTGGTGATAATTAGAGCCTGACCCGAGGGCTGGATCTTGTGAAGGCCTCTATCTCTGGCACTATCCCTGAGCTGCTGCTCCACTTCCTTCATCAGCTGGAAGAGGGGAGATAGCGCTACTAGTCTGGACCAGTCTTCCTCTGCAACACCATACAACAAATATAGAACACCAATAAAAAAACATTAAAATTTGTTTTTAAGCATTTTCTAAGCATTTACTAGACCTAGATCCTTGTCATGACACAGCCACTAAAGGAGTTTCTCCGCACGGATTTCACTAAATATTCACTGGCGTTTAGACTCCTTGGGGGGGAAAAACGATGATACAGCCATCGCCACCTGTAACCTCTTTCAGCAGCTGTGGTCATCATATCAGCATTTTATTTTCAGAGTTGTGTTGTAGCTCAACAAGTGCAACCATTTGACATCATCGAAATAATGGCACCCCCCATAGTCCAAAATAAGTATAAAATGATGTAGATTTTTTAAATAACATAAATCTTTCATGGGTTTTCTACTACATATTTCAGTCAGAGACATCAATTACATTATATTGAGCCATACATAATAACTGGGGTTCCCTTGAAGAATGTGAACGGTTCTTTCTGGCTCAAAGTTTGCCACCACAATGCCAAGTTACTAAAATGTGGTTCCTAACATGTTCTAAGTGCTTTTTTGTATGTTGCCCATACTCTAATACTAACACTCTGGACTGAACAAAAATGTGACACCTTAAAGGGTTAGTTCGCCAAAAACGAAAATTTCGGCTCCTGTCTCAGCAGCATCACACACATGCATCATGCTCTTGCATACGTGTCGAAGACTGACACGAAACAGAAGAAATTGTTGAATAATGTTCTTATTTTTGTTTTCTTTTCACACAAAAAGTATTCTCGCAGCTTCATAACATTCCGGTTGAACTATTGATGTCACATGGACTATTTTAACGATGTCCTTACTACCTTTCTGGGCTTTGAATGTGTTAGTCCCATTGCTGTCTATGCAGGGTCAGAAAGCTTTGATTTCATCAAAAATATCTTAATTTGTATTCATATGATGAATGGAGGTCTTACGGGTTTGGAACCACATGAGGGCGAGTTATTAATGACAGAATTTTCGTTTTTGGGTGAACTGTCCATTTAAGCCTGAATGTTTTAAAGAGGTAACAATGCACAGCTTCCCAATAAACAGCATAATTTGAGGTATAATTAATGTCTGTAGAAAATGGCAGCACTGCAGTACTCGAGTCCGGACATGACCGGATTCAGTCTCAAATTCACATCCAAGGAGCATTTGGACTCAACAAGTTATAAAAGATATGGTCTTGGAATCGAACTTGAGATGGACTTGAGTAAGTATGAGCAAGTACAGAAAACAAACTTATTATAGTACCTAATTATAATATATATACCCAAAGTATAGAAATTGTGATAACTGGCTTAGCTAACATGCTAAAAGCTCCAGTAACTACTTGAGTCATGTGCTAAAGCAATGTAACAAATCACATTTTTGCATCACTGATCTCCTGTAGTTCAAATGTGACATTCAAGGTTAAAAGAACTTGTGAGTCTTAAACACACACTGGTTCAACTCAAAGCTCTTCAGTACAACGCTCTGACCTGCTAGCTGTGGGACACTGATATGTGCGGACAGACCAGGTTCCTGGAGAGATCGGACATCTGAATGGAACAAGAGAGAACATCATGTCGTGATCTGAATTGAGGATCCTGGTAACATCTCTGACTTAAGACAGCCTTACCCTGGCTGTGGTTCAGCTGTGTTTTTTCCTGGCTTTTCTGAGCGTAAGATGGGTTTGACAGAGGAAGAGAGGGCACCGTGGCATTCTGTTCACTTGCAGACGGAGCCTTCATTTGATCTTTAAAGGACTGAGTTGAGACACCTGGCGCAGCAGGAGACACAAACACAGCGGTGAAATTCTACAGGCTGACAAGCAGCATCTCACTATTTATTCTGCGTGCATTAAAAAATACCTTTCACAACAGACACAGATTCAGTCCACGCTCTAGAAGCGCTGTCACAGCCAAACGCCTGCTTTCCTTTATGAGAAACGTTTTAACAGCTGAGACAAAAGCATGATAAACGTTTCTAAAATAAGGCATAGATGAGAATATTATACCAGAGCTCTGCTGCCGCTGTGTGCTGGTCGACTGGCCAAGTGCTTTGGTTTCCTCCAACAGCTGAATAAGTCGTTCCAGCCGAGGAAGGATTTTCTGCTGAGTCATGGCTATTACTTTTAGAGGGTTTCTCACACTCTTAGGCTGCAGCATGTCAAAATCCTTATACCAGAATGTGCCAGAAACCAAAGACTAGAGGAAACGAATCAATTCAGTAGACTGTCAGTTGAAATAAAGTCTGCTAAAGTGTTCCTAATTAGATACCAAACAGCTCTAAGGTAAACCAAGGACATCACTACAGCATTATCAGTCAGTGTCATGAGCGTATATTGCACGTCTGGCCTCCGGCACATGTTACCTGCGCGGTGTCAGCACGTAGCTGGCAGACCTGACGAGCACAGCGGAGAGACGAAAGCGCAGCATCCAGCTCTGCTTGTCTCTGCATTAATTGCTCCCACAGTTCCTGCTCCCTCAGTTCCCCATCCTGTGATAATCACAAGACACTGTGTTATTCATCCCAGACCACACTCCATCAAACTGGAAAATGGACAGTGCAAAGGCAGAATATTGGAGATCGCACCAATAGCCGCATGAAGGATATCAAGCTTCCAATGCATTGATTTGCTCATTCAGCTGTTTAACGATGTAGTAATGAGCTCAACAGACCGTTGTCAGCATTGTATGTTTCTGTCTGAGGGCGAGAGTGTGTTTTTATGTTTCATTGTGAAAACAAGCTGACCAGATGCTGCATTTCATGTTTCGACAGCTGATCCCGGTCCCTGCGCAGTCTCTCCATTGACACACTCGCTCGGCTCAGCACGGCCTTAAGCTCGGTGTGCCAGTAACACTGCTGCTCCCACTCCTCCTCGTCTCCTTAAAGGAAGAGTTCACACAGAGATGAAAACTTGGTCATTATTTATTCACTATCATGTAGTTCCAAACCCTAAAGTGGTTATGTGAAACTAAAATGAGGACAAAACATTTTTCTACACAATGACTGTTAATAGTCACATCTGTTAAGCCAACAAACTCTCAAGCTCTCTCTTGAATTAGATCGTAAAATAATTATGCTTTCTCATGAGATTGGGTTGGTTAAAGAGATAGTTCACCCAAAAATGAAATTTACTCACCAAATGATTTACTCGCCCTCAAGCCATCCCAGGTGTATATGACTTTCCTCTTTCAGATGAATACAATCAGAGTTATATTCAGAAATGTCCTGGTTCTTCCAAGCCTTCTTCCAAGCTTTGTAGAGCACTTTTTATGATGGATGAATAGACTTTACTGAACTTCAAAATCTCAACACCCATTCACTGCCATTATAAAGCTTAAAAAAGACCCAGGAGATTTTTTAATAACTCCAATTGTATTTATCTGAAAGAAGAAAGGCATATACACCTAGGATGGCTTGAGAGTGAGTAAATCATGGGGCAATTTTCATTTTTGGGTGAACTATCCCTTTAAGCTCCAAAAGTGGCACCAAAAAGTACTGCGAAATTGGTCCATGTGATAATCTTCTTTTTCAGTGAGCTGTTCACTCGAGAACTGCTGTGAATGGACCATTGACTCTTAAACTCAAGAACTGGATCTGTGAAGGAATCATTATTTTAAAACGATTCGTGATACTGATCTTGTTCACAAATCAGACTGAACAATTTGATCACAACTGATGAACAAATTAGTTGAGTCTGACTCAGTGGTTCAGAGCTTTGATTCTAGAGTTAACAGCTTACTGGAGGGGAAGATTACCAGTGAATAAAGATCTATAATTTGCAGGGGGATTTTTTGTCTTAATTTTTGCATTTGAGCAGCCACGGTTGCTACAAACTATTCTGTTGTATAGAAAAGAGCTGTGTAAAGATTCTTCAAGTTACTAAATTTGTTGTTCCACGTAAGTAAGACATGAAGGTGAGTAAATAAAAACAGACCTGTCACTGTTAAGCTAACTGTCTCTTTAACATAAACAGATAAGTTGTAAAATAAGGTGTCAAAAGTCTTTTATTTGTCTACATATTATACACTACTGTTTAAAAGTTTGTAAGATTTAGTTTTTGAAAGAAATTCATTCATTTAGCAAGGATACGTGAAATTGATCAAAAGTGACAGCAAAGACATTTATAATGTTAGAAAAGATTTCTATTTGAAACAAATGCTGTTCTTTTCAACTTTTTATTCAAGTATCCTGAAAAAATTTAGCACTGTTTTCACAAAAACATTAAGCAGCACAACCTTATTAATAAGAAACGTTTCTTGAGCACCAAATCAGCATATTAGAATGATTTCTAAAGGTTCATGTGACACTAAAGAATGGAGTAAAAAAAAAAAATTGCAATAATAATCACAATAATACAGCTGCAAGCGGCGATTACCAGGGTTCAAGCACTTTAGGTATTTAAGCACATAAGGAAAATGACTCATTATTTAGCAAGGCTGTAACCACCTAAATCAATTAAGTTATTAAGTATGTTAAATCCAGGTGATTTACATAGAAATATGATGTTTTTATAACATTTATAACTGTTATAGCGCCAGCTGTGGTCCGATCTCCCTGAAACTCCCTGAAACTGAAACGTTCAGCAGGTTTCATGAGGTTTTGAGTTTTCGTTTACGCTTTATAGGCTTTTGGGTATATTTCGACAGGCCCTTTTTCTAAAGGATCCCGTTATAGCTTCCCAAAGGGAAATTTCAACATGTTTTTAATAATTATTGACCTAGAGAGTCTAGAGAATTGGACTGTGGTGTTTTTTCCAGAAAAACCTAGGACTAGTTTGCAAAAGTAGGTTTTTCACATCTTCTCAATCATTTAAAAAAACGGTTTGATTGACAGCAGTGGTTCTAGAGGCAAAGTTGTTCAGAACGAGGAGGTCTATCATATGATACAAATATCGCTTGTATGTGCGGAAAACCGTGCAATGTGTAATCGCTTACGCCCTCAAAAAATGCAAGACGGCCCCCCCCAGTGGTCATTTTCCTTTCAAATTTCTCACAGATCTTCATCCGACAAAGGCGGCCATGTTTATTTAAGATATGCAAATGTCCCATAGACACTTGTGGCACTTGGACCAAGACCGTGCACAGCGATTTTCATGTTGATAGGACAAATAGTTGCCTAGTTATAACCAATTTTTTTTTTTTTTTCTCTTATAGCGCCGTCACGTAACCAATCTCTGCGATTTTTTTTCCTGTGACCTCAGCTTGAGCTCTTACGTAAGTGTGCAGAGTTTGGCGATGATATCTCATTCCATTCAGAGTTATAGGCATTTTACTAAAAGTGGCCCTGTCCCCTTCGAACATTTTGGCGTCCCTTTGCAACGGTGAATCAAAAGTTCAACTTTTTTTTGATAATTGTTGATATTCACTCTCCAGAGAATCTTTCTGCACTGGTTTGGTTCCGATCGGGCAAAAAACCTAGGACTAGCTACTCGCTTGAACCCCTAATTACTCATTTTACAGTTTTTTGTCAAGTAAATGCTGTGTTGTTGATAATAAGAGACTTAATTCTTTCTAAAACATTAAAAAATCTCACCGACCTCAAATGGTAGTGTACATGAGGATCATGAGCTCTATGTTTGAATTTTTAAAGCATAACCGTTTCCACTCTCAGTGGGAGTACGAGCATGAGGACCGACCTCCTGTGAGAGCGTGTAACACATGGGCTGGTATGAGCAGCGATAACTCTGAGTTCTGGAGAGCTTTTCGCTGGGCCTCACACTGAGCGCTTTCCTGAATCTCAGCGGCGGTCTCCCTGAGCTGCCTGTCTGTGTCCATCCAGTCTATCTGTTTCACACACACACACGAGAACATGCACAGAATCTCATTCAGGATGCAAGGATGGTGGAAATGCTTCCCATCACACTGACACTCACAAAAATAAAAATAGACATTTGGTCAGAAGTCTTGCATTTTAAATAGGCCACAGAGCGTAGTGTCATCTCTGTGGAGTCAACTCACACAGTCAGACTCGTGTATGGATGTGGAGAGATAGTGTTTAACGGCTCTGTCAAAATCTCCCACCATCTCCTCTTCCTTCAGTGTCTGCTCACGCCAGTAATTGCCCCGTACGCTGCTCTCTTTCTGGAGGGCTTCCACCTGAGGCGAACAAACACACATTTGCACACATATAAACACCCCCAAGCCAACTGAGCTTTTATGCGGCTGTGATTTAGTTCGCTCACCGTGACAGTGTCTGGGTTTTCTCCTAACGTCAGAATCTGGGACACAGTTATAGGAACCACAGTCCGCTTCCAAACATCCAGATTGGCCCCCACAACCGGAGACAGCACCCCGGTCACTGGGTCCACCGTCTGCGCTCCGAAACGTATGGGAACTAGCCCTGAGAGTCATAATGTACTCTAGGTTAACACCTAGAGATTAATGTAACAGGATTTAGACACCGCTAGTAACCTCTGTTACCTTTACCATCTGCATCCTCCATGGTTCCAGCCAGGGGCACCATGCATCCTGACACCCAGTCCAACTGAGCTCCCAGAACTGGGACATGCAAACTCGAGCCTCCAGGGTCAGGATACTCCAACCCAGGGAGTGCTGGCAAGGAGAGATCAATGCCAGGAAACTTGATTTCCCCTAAAGGAAGAGAAGAAAGCAAGGAGGCAAACTTTTTGTGCGCAAAGAAAACGACTTTATTCAACAATTTATTCTCTTCTGTGTCAATCTTTGATGCAAGTTTTTGTTCGTAACATTACAGTTGAACCACTGATGTCACATGGACTATTTTATCAATGTCATTCTACCTTTATGGGCCTTGATCGTGGTAGTTGCGTTTCTGTCGATGCAGGGTCAGAAAGCTCTCGGATTTCATCAAAAATCTTACTTTATGTTCCGAAGATGAACAAAGTTCTTACAGGTTTGAAACGACATGCGGGTGAGTAATTAATGACGGAATCTTCATTTTTGGGTAAACTAATCCTGTAATATCCCTACAGTTATTATAACAAAGCTGTTATTTGCTTTTAAACACTACTGTTATCATAAAAGAAAAATAAATCAAACTGACAAACATTCTGAATGCTCTAACACCTGAGCTCTGCTCCCCTTTGGCTACTGTTGTCAACTCGCTCAGACAAGCCTTACAGAACAACACATAAAAATGAACTGAAGATGTCTATGGGCAGCAAAGTTTTCAGTAAAATTTGCTTATAAAATGGTAAAAAATGATTTCATATTAGTATTACATTGACTGGAATGAATTGTGACACTGCAAAGTGTTTTGTTAGCCATTTTTCTTGAAAGAAATTGTTAAATTATGCAGTAGCTTGATTTAAAACTGCAGAGACTGCAAATCAGAATAGATGAAAATATTCAACAGTCAACAGAAAATAAAAGGCCTCATTTGAAAGTGATTACTTTGACTCAAGAGAACTTTTTAGTTACTATCAACATCACATTTTTTAACAATTTCCATAAAATGTAGCTCAACGCCATCCAAACTCATAGATTCTCCATATACATTAGGAAAGAAAAAGGTTGACAACAGTTGGCAATTTACATCCAAAAGTTTTTAAGGCAGCTTTTAAAGGAATAGCTCACCCAAAAATTTAAATTCTGTCATTAATTACTCACCCTTATGTCGTTCCAAACTCGTAAAACTAATTAAGATATTTTTGAAGAACTTTCTGACCCTGCATAAAGGCCCAGAAAGGTATTAAGGACAACGTTAAAATAGTCCATGTGACATCAGGGGTTCAACCGTAATGTAATGAAGCTAGGAGAATACTTTTTGTGCACAAAGAAAACAAAAAAAAAAACCCAGCTTTATTAAACAATTTCTGAATGTCACAAATTCAAGAGAGTACCACGACGCATGTGTGTGGTTAATTATATAAAAAGTATATAATTTGTCATTTTTTTAAGAAAATAACCGATCGTTTCGCTAGATAAGATCCTTCTTCAGCCCTTTGAAGCTGCATTTAAAGTGCATTTTGGAAGTTTAAACTCGCAGTCACTCGTGGGCACTATATGGAAAGAAATGCTGAAATGTTTTCCTCAAAAACATAATTTCTTTACGACTGAAGAAAGAAAGACATGAGCATCTTGGATGAGAAGGAGGTGAGCAAATTATATGTACATTTTTGTTCTGGAAGTGAACTTTTCCTTTAAAGAGCGCCAAAACGGGGTATATTGCTTGAATTTTCTGAGATCTGAGATGCTGGGAGGCACACTCTACTGTTCATTCATCAACTGAAAACAGCATAGACCAAAAAGCCTTTTAAGAATCGATACTGGTTCATAAAATGAGCATATATTAAAATTGAGAAATCAATTTTTTTGTAACCACCCCTAGCGTATTTTGTTGTTTTTAGTGTCACTGTGGGGGTGTGGTGATTTGTTCTCTTTAAAATAAATGCATAAGGCTATATCGTCCTGAAGGTTCATGATTAAAAATGAAAATTACTAACTTTCTGGGCCTTGAATGTGTCAGTGGTGTTGCTGTCTATGCAGGGTTAGAAAGCTCTTGGATTTCATAAAAAATATTAAAAATATCTTACATTAAACATTAAATTAAACATTAAAAATATCTTAATTTCTGTTTTGAAAATGAACAAAGGTCTTGTGGGTTTGGAACGACATAAGGGTAATTAATGACAGAATTTTAATTTTTGGGTGAAAATTGAAAATTGGGTCTCTTTAAAAGCTATAAAAGCTGCCTTTTAACAGATCGGATGTAGATTGCCAACTGTTGTCTACTATTCTCTTTTCTATTGTTTATGAAGAATCTATGAGTTTGGATAGTTTCAAACAAAATTTAATGAAAATTCTTAAAAAATAAGATGTCACTAAGATGTCACTGTAGTAACTAAAAATTCTCTTGAGTCACTTAGTAATCACTTTCAAATGAGGCCTTTTATTTTCTGTTGACTGTGTTGAATATTTTCATCTATTCTGATTTGCAGTCTCTGCAGTTTTAAATCAAGCTACTGCATAATTTAACAATTTCCTTCAAGAAAAATGGCTAACAAAAATATTTTGTGTCACAATTTATTCCAGTCCATTTAATATTTAATGTCAAATCACTTTTTTATCATTTTTTGAGCATTTATTTACAATTTCCTGAAAACTATGCTGTTCATAGACGTCTCCAGTTCATTTTTATGCAATATTCTGTAAGGCTTGTCTGAGTGAGTTGGCAACAGTAGCCAAAGGGGAGCAGAAAGGGGGCTTAGTGAAGGATCATTTAATATGGGATTTAAACAGTGTAAGAGCTTTCAGAATGTTTATCAGCTTTATTAATTTTTCTTTTATAATAGCAGTGGTATTTAATATCAAATATCAGTTTAGTTTCAGTATCAGTAACTGTATGTTATGTAGGTAAGTTTTTTACACACAAATTCAGATATTTTTGATGAAATCCAAGAGCTTTCTGACCCTTCATAGACAGCAAGTACCCAAGTATCTTTTTACCCAAGTATCCAAAATAACAGTTTTGTTAGAATGGTACATTTTTGCATTAACCTATCTTACATTAATGAGCAGATCATGAGATGTACAGATGTTTTGCAGTAAAGAACTCCTACCCACCCACACTACCACCATTTTCCGCCACACCCCTGGCCTGTTCCTGTACGACTTCCAGGCGACTCAGCAGCTGCAGCACACAGTGTTGGCTGCTTTTCCAGGCCTGCTCCAGCTCAGATGTTGCTGCCGAGAGTCTGTCCAGGTCACCTTGTGGATCAGCAGCTGCTGAGCTCCACTCCTCACTGACTCCTTGCAGGAGCTCCGCCACCCGCAAGCAAGCGCCCAGAGCCTGGCTGTCCAGCAGAGCCTGGAAACCCCCAGCATGTGGCACCACCTTTCCTCCTCGCACACTGCCTCCACCAACCCGCACCATTCGTCCGCTCAAGGGCTCGATGAAGGACTCGTTTAGGAGGAGCCCCCCAACTGGAAGTACAGCCCCTGAACAGAGACACTCATCAATCAGGCTGTTTGAACATGCTGAGACATTTTTTCAACAATTAGAAAACAGACCTGTATGGGGATCAAGGCTGACACCCGTGATGAGCACCAGGTCGCCTGTACGTGGGTCCAGCATGGGACAGCCGATCTGAATAGGCTGCCGTAGGCGTGAGATGGGACACGTGTGCACACCTCCCAAAGGATAAACCAATCCTGTTTGCGGATGGATGGTGACTGCCAGAATAGGCACCAAAACACCAGTGTCACAGTCACACATAGGGCCTCCAAACACCAGCCTTTGGCCTGAACGAAGCCCCCGTAGTTTGGAAGCAGCATGGATTTCAGCATGGCGGGACGGAGGGTACGGAATGAAAGGCAGCAGAGGTGATTCCCATTTTCCCACCTCACCTAAGAAGAGAAACACTGGGTTAAATACAACTTCAAACAACAGCACTTGTGGCACAATGAAGGTTATCTCTACCCTCCTTTTCTTTAAAAAAGCAATTATTTGGGTTACAGTGAGGTTACAGTTGGTGTCAAAAGGTTACATACACTTGATTGTTAATACTGTGTTGTTACCTGAATGATCCACAGCTTTTTTTGTTTAGTGATAGTTGTTCATGAGTTCCTTGTTTTTCCTGAACAGTTAAACTTCCCGCTGTTTTTCGGAAAAATCCTTTTTGTATATTGAACCCTTTCTAACAATGACTGCATGATTTTGAGATGCATCTTTTCACACTGAGGACAACTGAGGGACTCATATGCAGCTATTACAGAAGGTTCAAACACTCACTGGTACTCCAGATTGAAAAAGGATGCCGGGGGTGAAAACTTTTGAACAGAATGAAGATGTGTACATTTTTCTTGTTTTGCCTAAAAAACTTTTTTTTTTTTCATTTAGGACTGCCCTTCAGAAGCTACAGAAGATACTTACATGTTTTCCAGAAGACAAAATAAGTTAAATTTACCCTGATCTTCAAATTCCAAAAGTTTTCACCCCCCAAAGAAGGGGCTCATGAACAAAATCAATAAATGAATCACTAAACCAAAAAAAAAAAAAAGTTGTGGATCATTCAGGTAACAACACAGTATTAACAATCAAGCATATGTAAACTTCTGAATGAGGTAATTTTTATGAATTCAACTATTATTTTTTCTTGTGGACTATACTGTGTGCAAACATCTTTTATGTGAAATATCTTATTCAGGTCAGAACTAAATAAAAAATAACATGCATTTTGTATGATCCCTCTTATTTTGGTAAAATAATTAACATTTTGCAGATTCTGCAAAGTGTATGTAAACTTTTGACCTCAAAGGTATTTGCAATAGATGTGTATGGGCCAGTCTGTTAACAATAAAATACTTATATTTTTTTAATAGTAGAGCCACAAGATGTGAACAGCGGGTGTGTTTACATGATTAAGTGTGAAAAAAAAAATCACTTAGCCCCAGTTACTTCAATTGTAAGAAATTGTTAAATAAAGTCTTTATTTTTGTCTTTTTAGCCCAGAAAAATAATTCTCGTAGCTTCATAAAATTACAGTGGAACCACTGGTGTCACATGGACTATTTTACTGATGTCCTCACTACCTTTCTGGGCTATGAACGTGGTACCATTGCTGTCTATGCAGGATCAGAAAGCTTTTGGATTTCATCAAAATTATCTTAATTTGTGTTCTGAAGATGAAGGAAGATCTTAAGGTTTGGAATAAAATGAGGGTGAGTAATTAATGACAGAATTTTCATTTTTGGGTAAACTACCCTTATAAGCCAAAGCTGCTGTTGATTGACCGTAACTGGCACTGAATCTAAAATATTCATTTATAAACGTACTAACTAGCATACTGAATGACTCACCCACGCAAGCGTCGGCTGTAAAGACAAGGGTGGAGGAAGCAGGATCAAAGCCTACGTTTCCAGCCACAGGCAGTAGTTTGCCAGTCTGGGGGTGCAGGAAGAAATCTGGGGGCACTGGCATGCTGTGTGCACTTGCCAGTAACATATGGGTGTTAGAGTTGGGTTGAATGAGGCCTGTGAGGGGGTCTACATGAACGGCATCACAAGCTCTAACAGATCCATCAGGAGCTGCGGAGGGAAAAAGAGTGAAATCTTTCGGTGTTTCCGCAGACTTTAATCAATCAGTCATGCCACAGACATGCCAAGTTAAGTCTCAGAGGCTATTTGTCAGGATTTGACCAGCAGAACTTGGGCAATGTTGTGAAATACCTCCACCTAGTGGTTTTGCCAGGCTTTTTCCAAGTATGGCTGTTTTATATTATAACCCACTAGGGGACATGATTGCACAGCCACTGACTGAAAACAATGACAACATTAGGTCTGAATTATGTGGTTAGCATCTGTAAAGGTGTCATACAAATTTTTTTAAAAGGTCTCACCTATGATGTCTTCCCTGCTGAGGACTGATCCAGTAGCAGGGCATAATAACTGTGCTCCAGTGCCCTCTTTAAGCACAACCCAGGCCCCAAGCCTCTGGCTTTCCACTGATACCATCTCAATCATCTCATCAGAAAGCACAGCTACTCGCTCTAAAACACTGCAGTGCACAACATAGACAGTAGGTTATAAATCATGGAATAACATAACGATACAAGGGTGAGTAATTAATGACAGAATTTTCATTTTTGGGTGAACTATCTCTTTAAGTCGGGCAGACTGGTTTTACTATGGCCTGGCCGTGTCGTGCCCTTCCTGGACGTCAAGGACACCTTCCTCTGATGCTCATGTTATCTGATGTGTTAAGCAATGACATCATAGATATTAAAGACAGGCTAAATGTCTAAACGTTGTCTCTTTTCACAGTGAAACCTGCTTTCTTTTAACTCTCTTCATATTATGCTAATGCGTAAATCCTACAACAGATATATCGGATATAAACAGCACATTGTAAACAAACAGATGCAATTTCATCACAGCAGCCACTTGACAGTCAATCCTAAAGATCGGATGTGAAAATAAATCACAATTGTGTGCACTCTGAACAAAGCTTTAAGTTACTCTCCTCCTTTGTGATTATGGATCTGGAAATGCGATAAGAGGGCTGAGACGAAGATGATTCAAAAAGATTCTTGGTTATACAAACTATGTTTTTCTACTGATAATTACAATGCAGTCATTGAGAGCGTTGAAATTTTGACAGTTAGAAACCATTTTG
Source organism: Labeo rohita (assembly GCF_022985175.1). NCBI lineage: Eukaryota > Metazoa > Chordata > Actinopteri > Cypriniformes > Cyprinidae > Labeo > Labeo rohita. Next base: position 20,749,362 of record NC_066883.1, on the reverse strand, counting down.
AGTGTACAGTTACATACACATACTTAGCTTTCTAAGTGACGACACACAATAACATTCTGACATTCTCTTACTAAAACGTAGTAGAAAACCCGTGAAAGATGGAAGTTACTTTTTAAAAAAATCCACATCGTTTTATACATATTTTGCACTATGGGGGGCAAACGCAACTCGGAATACATAGCTTGGAAAATAAAATACTGATACGATGCAACATTGTGCAGCTTTTAGTTCTAATTTTCAGTCGAAGAGCAACAGGAAAAAGGATATAAGTCTTCACTGCTTTCCTAGCAATAGTAAGAAGAGAAAATAATGGGAAGATGCCTGTTGATAAATAAAACTTCCCAAACACCAGCGTCTTTGTTCTCTCAGCCCTGATGTCTTTGAGGCTTTTAGTAGAGCACAGCTACTGAAAGAGCTTACAAACGGCAGAGACAAGAAACGCTAGATGCCATCCTGACAGGATGTAAACATGCCGACACTTGTCATGACACCGCAGCCACTGAAGGAGTTTCCCAGCGCAGATTTCACTCGATATCCAGGGGCGTTTAGACTCCTTTTGGTGAAAAATGGGTACGGCATTTGGTTTAAGCCTAGTACGCTTATATCCATCACCACATGTAAGCTCTTTCAGTAGCTGTGGTCATCGTATCTATATATCTATATATTTTTTCCAAGTTATATTGTGGTAAAAATAGCAACAGCTAGTGCCAGTACCTCAACCATTTCACGTCATCAAAATAATGGTGCCCCAATAGTCCAAGATATGTATAAAATAATGTGGGGTTTTTTAAATAACGTAAATCGTTTATGGGTTTTCTACTACATATTTCAGTAAGAGACATAATTTATGTTATATTAAGCCATACAAGTCTTAATACCCAGGGTTCCCTTTAAAATATGACTGCCGAAATATAAGAATGCATGAATAGGCCACCTCGAACAGATTAATTGTGAAATTGTAAACTGTAAAAATCACAGTGATCTGTAGGCCTTTGATAGACTTCAATGATATGAAGAAAAAAATGCATGATAAAATAAAATGCACCACCATTCAAACGTTTGGGGTTGGTAAGATTTTTAAATGAAGTTCCAAACGTAGGTTCGGGAGGAGCCTAATCATTCAGTCCTGTCAATCATCATTACAAGCCTATATAAGCAGCTCTCATTGCACCGTCCCAGCCTCCGTTCTTCCGGCATCCCTCCACCTCCCCTTCTCCTCCTCTGTTTCTGTTATTCTCCTTCTAGGTAATATCACATTGCGGGGGAGGGGGGGGTTCGAACTCTGCGCTCAAGCCAAGCCTCGGGTTCGAGCTTCCATTAACGACAGCAAGCCAAGTTTGTTTACCATTGCCCATCAGGACTGGATGGGCAGGCGAACTCGTGAAATGCTTTTAAATTAAGTCTCCTAAAAATCTCTCACCAAATCTGTATTTATTTGACAAAAAAATACAGTAAAATAGTAATACTGTGAAATATTATTATAATGCAAAATACCTGTTTTCTACTTTAGTATATTTTAAAATATAACTTATTCCTGTGATGCAAAGCTGAATTTTTAGCATCATTTAGCATACTCCAGTCTTCACTGTCACATGATCCTTTAGAAATCATTCTAATATTCTGATTTGATGCTCAATAAACATTAATTATTATTATGAATGCTGAAAACAAAGTTTTTGCTGCTTAATATTTGTATAGAAAACGTAATAATTTTTTGCAACAAGATAAAAGTCTTTACTGCCAATTTTGATCTCCAAAGGGGTGCAGTGATAGAAGAACCATTTTGGCCACGTTCACACAGCAGCAGAATACGGTTGTCAATACTGTATTTGAGTCCTTAATACGGTTACGTTCACACACAGTACGGTTATTCACGGGTGTGACAACTGTATTCTATAACCGAACTCACACACATACATTTTCAGGACTCACAATCGCATTCTTGGAACAGTGACGGAAAAATGAGCTGTGTGTCGTCTGAAAGTTTTATATCCAGTCTTCACAGGAGCCGTTCCCTTCCGTCAGTTTTGCGTTCTTCGCGTGGCTCAAATGCTCCGGTGTCCACTCAAAAAGTTGCTGTCGGTTAATGATGATTTGATGGATGAACTCGCGGCTAGGTTGGACTTATGTCGTGTCAGAAACTGGTAATACTTTCAGTTTTACGGACGTAGCAATCTTTGATATTGCTTTGGTCACTGTTACTATGGTTACTTGTAAGGAATACGGATACGGAAACTGTTCGACTGTAAGCTACTGTGTGAACGGGACATTTTGAGACTCACACCTGTAAGTAAATGCTGTTGTCAATTACAAAATCTGTGTGAACGTGACCTTTTGGTTCCTCAAAGAACCTTTAGTGAACAGTTCCTAAAAGAACCATTTTGAAGAACATTTGAAAAATCTAAAGATTATAAAGAACGTTTTCTGCATTTGAAACGTTCCATGGATGTTCAAGGTTCTTCATAGAACCATGCCTATAAAGAACCTTTATTTTTAAGAGTGTACTAACCCCAGAACTTCTGAACAGCTGTTTATATATCATGTCTTTGGGGGCTATTCTAAGCGAATATATAATGTATGTGATTAAGTGTGATTAATTTGATAATATATTTTTAATCAATGGATGGCTTTGTTGAACCACATTTTTGTAGTTTTTTTTTTCTTCAAGTGCATCACCACATTTCGAACACACACATACATAAACAAGCAAAAAAAAAAAAGAGATAAAACAGACAAATACATATCTGCCTCTCCATGACATACTGCTGCTTGATGTGTTTGTCCCAGAGCAAGGTATGACCCTCAGCCAGCAGTCTCAGAAGCCTCACGCCCTCTCTCAGTCGTGCTCTGAAGGTCTTTTGTATGACCTGCTGTGCTCTCATCTCCACCCTCAGGATCTGCAACTGACTGTCCAGTAGCTGTGTCAGCTGATTACCCAGTGCTCTTCGTCGCACCATCTCCTGCTCCACCTGCCTCTCCAGACCTTCGGTTTTCCCTCCAAACATCCTCCAGCCAGGGTGGAGCCCTCTCAACTTCCCCAGCACCCCCTGATAGAGCTGCTTCACCTAGACAGGGTGCACGTTTCCATCAATGAAGCAAGTTAACAAAGGAACGCTATACTTACAACTCATTTTACAACTTCATCCATACACTTCGCTTGAGGGAAGTAACAATTCACTGCTGTATCCCACACAGTATCATAGTGAAACAAGAGAGACTGTTAATTACAACCAAGCATCTCAGTGATGCTATTCAATATGGGTAAATATGTTTGAACTTTACGAGGGTGATATTTGAAGCTCACAGGGGTGGGAAATAGAGTGTTGTTCTCATGAAGTCTCACCTCTCCTCTGAGCTGCCCGAGACGTACTGTGACAGACACGCTGTGCTTGAGTAGTATGTCGTAGAAGGTGCTGGAACTGAAGGCTTCAAGATCCACTTGTTCTTCATAGTCCCAGAATTCATTTGACACCAGAGCCACCGCTGCGGGGCAATATGAGCACAGTCTGTGGGAATTCCAGCTCTGGACGGAGCTGATACAATACCATAGGACAGACAAACGTGTCACACCCAATACGTCTCCTGACAATCATTGCATTGAAAGCGAAGAGTAAGCTTTGGTAACTGTGTATGATGCTGTCTAGGCTTCTAAGTGTTTGTCAAACAGAGATATGGTTCTGCCAAAACGTCAGGGACATCCTAAAAACTTGAACCACATGCAGGTAAAATAGGTCAGTTTGCTACAGCCATCATGAATGAAGCCCGATATCATGGTTATCTTAAGCAGACAAGGAATCTTGGCAATGGATGTTCAAATGCTGCTTGGAGCAAATAAAAATAATAGCTTTTGAGATCTTGGGGTAATTGTTTTCTCCTTGACTGTAAAGTTCTAATGTTAGAAAAAATGGATGTCATGCCTGAAGTCAAGTTTGCACATTTATCTAAAGATTTTTTTTCTATCTATAGAGATAGTAGCTTTAATTGATCAAATATTTTCTATTTTCCTGGTTGGTGAACATTGGATATGTTATATTTTTCTCTTTATAGAAAAAAGTAGCCTTAATTGATAAAATGTTTTCAAATGTCCTGTTTGTTGATCACTAGATATATTACATTTTTCTCTTTATAAAAAAGTAGCTTCAATTGATAAAACATTTTACATTTTCACAGCTGTTGAACATTGGATATTACTTTTTTCTCTATATATAATAAAGTAGCTTTAATTGAAAAAAAAAAAAAAAAAAAAAAAAAAAAAAAAACTTTTTCCTGGTTGCTGAACACTGGATATATTACATTTTCTCTCTACTGAAAAAAGTATCTTTAGTTCATAAAATATTTTAGATTTTCCTGGTTGTTGAGCATTGTATATATATTTGTTCTATCTACAGAAAAAAGAAGCTTTAAATGATTAATCATTTTATATTTCCCTGGTTGTTGAACATTAGGTATATGACATTTTTCTCTCTATTGAAAAAAGTAGGTTTAATTAATAAAATATATATATATATTTTTTATTTTCCGGGTTGTTGAACACTGGATATATTACATTACAATGTTCATTTTTCTTTCTAAAAAAACAGGAGCTTTAATTGATAAAATATTTTATATTTTACTGGTTGTGAAAATGAAAGTGAAATGCTTTTTAATAATTATTTATCGTTTTATTCAATAAAATCATTTTAATGAATGATAATGAATTAAAAAATACAACCTAATCAAATTACCACACTTTTACTGAAAGTAAAACAATACAATTGGACAGAAAATATATTATTAAATATGAATGTATAATTTTTTCAAATTCAAATCTATGAAACATAGTCCTACAAAACTATTATTATCATTAGCAAGTGAGCAGAGCATAGCTTCATGAGAGGGTAACGTCATTTTACCAGTGTTCATGTTAGTGTTCATGTTCCTTATTGTAAAGTGTTAACAGTGTTTGTTATTGTATGTGAAACCTGTGTAATCTTTAAACTCATATTGAATGTGATGTGGCTGTACATAAGGCATTATGGTCAAGGGGATGAACCTGGGACACACAGAGTCAGAGGTGATCTTATGTAAGGTAGATCTTTTTGTGTAAGAAGGTAGTACATGTAGCCCCTGGTAGTACTAAAAAAAGGTTTACTCATGTGTCTGTGGTTTATGACGTCAGTGGTTACCTCTCTGCACTGAATCCTCAGTCAACCCCACCTGCAGGTTTCGATGTGTTTTTTTCACAGCCACCACCCTGGAGCCCTTCGATGAATAGTCGTCCATATTGTACCTGAGCTGCAGATCACGGTACCTGGCCTGAGCTGGCAGTTTCTCGGGCCAACCGTATTCCCTGAACAGGATCTGTGAGGACACAGTGTTCAGTCACATCAATAAGCCGAGCTTTGTTAACCCCAAGGTTTTTGTTAAAGCCTCCCTTATCGCTTACCAATATTGTCACGCACAAGCAAAGGATTACCACAGCTCCTACTAAAAGCCCACCGATCATCGTCCAATCGGGGCGGAGCAGCAGTTGGCGCCTCTGCGCGATGCCCATGCGAGTCAAATGATGTGGGTCAGAAGGGAAGAAGGGTCCAGTGTCATAGCACTCTCCACCTGCAGGCACTACCCGAACATACTGAAAAGACCAAACAAGAACATCATTGAATATGCAGACAGACTAACCGACTTTAACTTAGAAGTCTTAGTTTCCTTTGTTTGAATACACATTCGAACACAACTCTCTCATGAACATTCGTACAACAGTTATTGAAAGCTAGAGATAACAGTTTCTAAAGTTTTAAATATGGATACTTTTCTTACACAAACATATTGATTTGCTTCAGAAGGCCTTTATCAACCCTGCAGAGCTATGTGGAGTACTTTTTATTAGAGATGCACGATATCAAATTTTTGCAGATATCGGATATGCCGATATTTTTCAACTCATTTTGGCCGATAACTGATGCCGATACCAATATATTTCCTTTTGTTTGGAAACAACACCAAGTCTCTATTGTGCAGAAATTATAAGCAAATCCTGTTTTGGTTTGTTTTAACAAGAACTTCTTTGTTAGAATTAAAAAACAATAATGAAGTTCTTTTATAATGACAGTACACTGAAGCTTTGAAAATAACTATGAATTAACTATAAATCTTTTCTTTTTATTTCAGAAAAAAGCAGTCGTAACCTTAAAGGGATTGTTCACTCAAAAAAGAAAATTAGCCCATTATTTACTTACCCTCCAGCCATCCTAGGTGTATATGACTTCCTTCTTTCAGACGAATCCAATCTGAGTTATATTAAAATTTTTCCTGGCACTTCAAAGCTTTAGAACGGCATGGACTGGTGTTTCTTTTCATCAATCCAAAACAAGTCCAATAAAGTGCATTAATCCATAATAAAAAGTGCCTCAAAAAGTGCCTGTTGCAAATCGATGCATTTTTGTAAGAAAAATATCATATTTACTGCATAAGAGTCGCTTTAATCTAGTTTGCGCCAACTGGTCATACACGGAAGCAGCTTTGGGTGGATTATGTAAGACGTCGTAGTTGCGCATGTGCCGCTCAGAAGTGACGAACGCAAATACTCCATGGAGATAGGTAAACACAGCACCGGTCACGAATTAGAAGTTCAAAACTAGGATTTGTAACAAAAAATGTCGGAGGATTTCTATATAAACCAAGAGGAGTTTTCCTTTGCTAAAGTAAGGAGCTGCTTCCGTCTACGACCAGTTGGCGCAAGCTAGGTTAAAGTGATTCTTACGCTTTAATATAGATATTTTTCTCACAAAAATGCATCGATTTGCTTCAGGAAGCCTTTATTCACCCCCCGGAGCCACGTGAGGCACTTTTTATTATGGATGGATGCGCTTTATTGGACTTGTTTTGGACTGATGAAGAGAAACATTCGCCTAGGCCATTCTAAAGCTTGGAAGTGCAGGATAATCTTTAATATAACTCCGGTTGGATTCGTCTGAAAGAAGGAGTCATATACATCTAGGATGTCTGGAGGGTGAGTAAGTAATGGGCTAATCTTTCTTTTTGGGTGAACTATCCCTTTAACATTTTATTTTACAATGTAACATTTATAGATGGCTTGCAAAAGAGAAAATCTTTTAGAGCTCATAATTTGTTTAAAAATAAATATATGTTTATTCTCAGATTAAAGGTAGTGATCCAAAACACTGCTGTTGTGATGTAATCGCTAGCACACCCTTAGCACATGTGAGTTATTCCTCTTATTGACATATCGGCATTTTTCATAACGAGTAATGCCGATATTTGCATTTAAAGCCATTATCGGCCAATTCCAATATCAGTCCGATAATATCGTGCATCCCTACTTTTTATGATGGATGGATGTACTTTATTGGACTTTAAAATCTCAACACCCATTCACTGCCATAATAAAGCTTGGAAAAGCCAGGACATAAATATAAATCTGATTGTATTTGTCCAAAAGAAGAAAGTCGTATACACCTAGGATGGCTTGAGGGTGAGAAAATCGTGAAAATGAATCATAATACCATGTGCCTATGTTGATGGCTGCTGAGTTTGAAGGCATACACCCCCGGCTCATGGAGACTTATGGAAAAAAGGGAGTGGGCAGATCGTGCCAGTTCTTGGTCCTGTGCCAGTAATCTGAAGGGCCCCCAGTCAAACGCAGCATTAGTGTTGTACAAGCTGTCTCTGTGAAAAAAGCAGCATTCCCTCTGTGACAATCTGGGACAGTGAAAATGGATGGGCAGCAGATGAATCACATGTCAGCATGTACTTACACATCATACTGAGGATAGTGCTGTTGGGTCACGGTGAAAAGAAGAATGTCTCCCGGATGTAGACACGCTGTTGGGTTCAAGACTCCTCCAGGCCTCATATCAGACGTACCGAATGCTGATGATTTACTGGACCAGTGAGAGTCCCAATCTTCCTCTTTATCTTTGATGTTTCCTAACAAAACATATCTCATCAAACATGTCTAATACACTGGTTGTGTGTATAACCTAGACATATTGATGTATTAGATACCTTGTTCTGTATCTAGTGGCTCAAAATGTCTGTTGGTTTCCTGGCTGTGGGCCAGAATCAACCTCCTGACCTCCACAGGGACAGCGTTAAGCAGACCAAAGAAACCCGCCTCTGCACAACGGCAAACAAGAGAGCAGGCAACTGATAAACCGTGGTCACGAAAGCCTCTCTACTTCCTGTCCTTGTCTCTGGCCACTCACCCCCTGTTTGCACTGTGTACACAGGCCTGGAGAAGTTGAGCTGCACATTGCATTCCAAGCTCCCACGGGAGTCCCAGTGTTTGAGGACGGTCTCCAGCATGCTTCCAGACATGCTCACCTTTTAAGAAAACACAAGGAAAGTTTAATGACAAATAGGTCAGAGTGTTATCCTACCGCTGTTTGTGCTACGCTCTCACTTGTGTGTAAACAGGGCTGTGTTACACTCTCAATGTCCTGTGCAAGTCCCTCACATTGTGTACTTTGTTGTAAAGTTATCCAGTCATACTGTGTTTCCTTTCTTTTTTGCATCGTCTTATGGATTATGACACTTGAAAGAAAGAGTAAAAAAAACTCAAAGATCAAGTTGAGGATCACAGTCACATCATAACTACTTGCATTTCCATTGAGTTATTTATTATTAAAAAAAAAATTATACTTTAATTAAAAAAAATTTTTTTTAGTTATTTTATTACCTCATTTATTTCAAATTATGCTATTGAGAAAAGCTGGACCTGCACTCACTGTCAACTAACTGACCTATCAAAATAAAGGCAAAATGTCAAATATAAATAAAAAAAAATAATAATAAATTCTGAGGAAGACCTCGTGCCGAAATATTTGATGATTTGTTTGTGCTTTCTGTATAATAAAAATAGAAAAATATTTTTTTTCTATTTAAGTACTTACGTACCTTAAGTATCGGTTGAGTGCAGTGATTTCACTTTTTTTTAAAATTATGTTATTGATAAATTATTTTAATGAATTATATACTTGTTATGAGTGTTACTTTTTGCACTTTCCAGAATCTTTCTTTTCCAGAGTAGAATATGTTCCTTTGTTTGTTTGTTTACTGTATTTTGCACAGCAGAAGTGTTTTGTTTTTTGTTGCAGATGTTTGTCCTCCAACATAGCATTGTCGTTATTGTTAAATGACTAAAACTAAACTTAAATCATTAAAAATAGTTTTAACTGAAATAACGGCAAAAAAATATATAAATATTAGATGAAAAACTTCTAAAAGACATTGTAAAAAATCTAAAGAAAATTACATAAATGTACTAGACTAAAATTACAGTGGAAACTGAACATATAAAAGCAAATTAAAAATATTAATAAACTAAAATTAAAAATAATACTTCAAAAATCATTTCAAAATCATCCTACATCGCTGCAGAAGTACCGACCCAGGCTTTGCAAAGTGAACATGCAAAGAAGATCAAACACCCTTAACGAAAAAGGTAAAACAGCGATATAGGGCGATTTCGAAGTTGAGGGAGAACATGAGATAATATGTTACGAAATAGCCGATCGTTACGCTAGATAAGACCCTTCTTTCTCAGCTAGTTTACAATCGCATTTGGGATCGTTTGAAGGCGCATTTAAACTGCATTTTGGAAGTTCAAAATCGGGGCACCATATCAGTCCATTATATGGGGCAAAATGCTGAAATGTTTTCCTCAAAAAACATAATTTCTTTACGACTGAAGAAAGAAAGACATGAACATCTTGGATGATAAGGGGGTGAGTACATTATATGTGAATGTTTGTTTTAAAAAGGTGGACTTCGCCTTTAAGACTGATTTTGTGGTCCAGGGTCACAAATACATTTAATAAATGGAAAAAAAGACATGTAATTTATTTTTTTTTTTTTTAAATCGTATGAAACAAATTACATTCAGTTTTAGTATCTGAAGGGAAAAAAAGTAATTTAGCAAAGTCATAATGCTTGTAATGTGTTACCCCAAGACTAGACACTACTATGAGTAGTGTTTTGGGCCTCCCTACACTAAGGCTGGCCACAGTCTAGAAGATGTTAAGACCTTTTTTTTAAGCTGATTTGCACCCCCGAACAGGGGATGTGGTCATATTCGAGGCTTGTCGCAAAATCCTTTTGACCAAAAATCCTCTATTGTGTGGTGTTATTACGATTATTTAACTGCTCCCAATTGGAGCGTCCCCGAACTCAAACTGTTTGATATTTAAAACTCTTGATCAGGCTACCTCTGACATGATCCCAGCGAGCAAGCATCACCTACTGGATGTTGTGTGCTTCTATAACTGAAACTTGGCAGCCACAAACATGCCATAAAAGCAGAGCACTAAGAAAGAACATCACCCATATTCTTTTTTATGCTTTGTTTTTCATTGTGAAACAAAACGCGTGCCAGGAGAGCCAGCTGACAATGTTGATTGTCCTCCATGTGTTTTTCTTCTCACGTCATGTTTGAGTCTCCTAAGATCTTGTCGCTGTGAAACCGTTCCTACAATCAACAAGTGTGTGGTCTAGTGGTCTAGTCAAACTGTCTAGCGTGCGCATTCAGTTGATTATACGGCTAAAAATTTGTTGAAACTGTCTTCATGTCTGTGGTCTCCCATGGTTTTAAAATCGGTTAAGATTTTAAATCGTCTAGCGTGTGGCCAGCCTTAAAGATGATGTGGATGGACTATAGGCCTGACCTGTTGATCAGACTCAGTGTAGAGCAGATACAGGCTTCCAGTGCAAACCAGCTGCAGAACTGGATTCAGGATGCTCCGGCACCAGCCCACACACTCAACACGGTCTGGCTCAGGCCTGGACAGCCCTCTGCAAGCACACAGGCCCAGGGAACCATCATAGCCCTCATATAGCTCAGGAGATGGACACACCTGGGGGGGGACAACATTTAAATATTGCCCAACTGCGTCACTGGGTCACGAGTCACATATCACATTCAGAGATACACATGTGGCCCCTTACGTGTGCGATAAGAGTTCATGGGAAGAAGGTATTTTACTTTAGAGGTCACTGACTTATTGGTCAACCATTCAATACTAAGAAAACACTAGTCAACAATTTAACAATAAGAAGATCGGATGTCCTTCACAAAATACGCAAGTTGTCACGCACCATTCATAAAATTCTGAATGGCGAGTATGTCATCATCACTGTGACTGCAATACGGTTTCTCAATATTACCTCAGTTTCCTTTGTCCGTGCGGACGCTCACCTGTTGGCAGCAATATTGCTTCCACTGCTTGTGGTCCAGACATTCTCCATGCTGGTTACGTGCTCGTCCATCTTTGCAGATCTCATAGACCTTCAACACACAGGCTTCTCCTTTCTGTACGTATCCCAAAGTACACGGACACTGTCCGTCACTGGCCTACATTGGAAAGACGGCAGCCGTTTGAGACAATAAATCCTGACTGATTTCCCTAGTGACTAGTAACTGATGAAAAGAGCATTCAGCAGTCAGTGAGAGTGGTAACCAGACTCCCACTAGGCTGAAACTTGAGCGTCTGTCTGAGCAGAGGTCTGCAGATTGCTTCTCTACAATTAGTTACAAATACATGGGAATTTATGCAAAAGCTGTTACCTGAAAAACTTGACCTTCTTGCAAACATGTACAGCTGTGCTGTCCTGGCAGAGGCTGCTGTGACCAGGGCCCACAGGGCAGGCAATTGCTCAAGGCTTCTCTGGGTCCATAGTGATGTGGCGGGCAGCTGATACAGTCGTTTATGGACGTGGCCCAAAAACTTGGTCCAAATGTTCCTCTGGGGCATGGAACTGGACCCTCACCTCCCTCTGGGCAGTAAAAACCTTCAGAGTGCACAGAACGTTTTGTGAAGGATCATCTTACGTAATCAAACACAATTTCATTCTTAAAGGAATAGTTCACGCAAAAATGAAAATGTGCTGAAAATGTATTCAGCCTCAGGCCATCAAAAATGTAGATGAGTTTGGTTCTTCATCAGAACAGATTTTGAGAAATTTAACATTACGTTACTTGCTCACCAATGGATCCTCTGTAGTGAATGGGTGCCGTCAGAATGAGAGTCCAAACAGCTGAGAAAAACCGGAAGTGATCCACATGACATAATTAACATATTGTAAATTAAAAAGCTGCATGTTTGTCCATCATCAAATCAACTGAAAAATCAAAACCATCTATTACACAAATCACTATTTTAAGTGTTTTTTTTTTTTTTTTGCTGAAGCATCAGTCTTAATTTATTGATGAAATGTCTTAATGACGTATATAAACGTGCAACTTCTCGCGTCACAAGGCGTTAACTGATGGACTAGAGTCATGTGGATAACTTGTGGATTATTGTGATGTTTTTATCAGCTGTTTGGACTCTCATTCTGACGGCACCCATTCACTGCAGAGGACTCACTGGTGAGAAAGTGATGTAATGCCAAATTTCTCCAAATCTGTTCTGATGAAGAAACAAACTCATCTATATCTTGGATGGCCTGAGGGTGAGTACATTGTATCTCATTTTAATGTTTGAATGAACTATTCTTTACATTTTTCTTCAAATATTGAATTTTTGGTCAAAGTGAATTTTTAGAAAATAAGTTATTTTCACACTATAGCTAATTTACTTGGTCTTCTAACAATGTGTTTCACTATGAATGAAAATATATAATTTTATTTTTTTTAAAAATTGGGAAAAAAGCTGAATTCTTGTCTTGGTAAGACAAATTTCATAGCTAGCACTGTATCCTAATACACACACACACAGTTGAGGTCAAATCTGCAAAATGTTAATTATTTTACCAAAATAAGAGGGATCATACAAAATGCATGGTCTTTTTTATGTAGTACTGACCTGAATAAGATATTTCACATAAAAAAATATTTACATATAGTCCACAAGACAAAATAATTGTTGAATTTGTCAAAATGACCAGGGGGTGAAAACTTTTGAACACAATGAAGATGTGTAAAATTTTCTTATTTTGCCTAAATATCTTTTTTTTCATTTAGTACTGCCCTTCAGAGGCTACAATAGATAGTTACCCAGATGACAAATGACAAATATGTTTCCCAGAAGACAAAATAAGTTCAATTTACCCTGACCCTCAAATTTAAAAAGTTTTCACCCCTCTGCTCTTAATACATGGTTTTTCCTTTTGGAGCATCAGTGAGTGTTTGAACCTTCTGTAATAGTTGCATATGAGTCCCTTGCATATGAGTCTCTCAAAATCATACAGTCATTGTTGGAAAGAGGTGAAATACACAAAAATGCTGAAAAACCAAAGAATCTCTAGGACCTGAAGGACTTTTCTGAAGAACAGCAGTTTAACTATTCAGGACAAACAAGGGACTCATGAACAACTATCACTAAACAAAAAAAAAAACACAGCTGTGGATCATTCAAGTAACAACACAGTATTAAGAATCAAGCATATGTAAACTTTTGAATGAGGTCATTTTTATAAACTCAACTATTATTTTTTCTTGTGAACTATATGTAAACTTCTTTTATGTGAAATATCTTATTCAGGTCAGTACTAAATAAACAATAACATGCATTTTGTATGATCCCTCTCATTTTGGTAAAATAATTAACATTTAATACACATAAAAGTAGCCAACATACATGATCAAGGCACTTGTTCACACTGTATAAAATTTAACCCCTGGGACTCTAATAAATACCCACTTGATGCATTTTCACATCCTTACGTGATGCAAGTTACCTGGTTTGCAGGAGGATCTTTCAGGAAGTCTCAGAGTTATGTTTGATCCCATAGCAGTGCTCAGTCTTGGGGCAAAGAACCAGCAAAGTAGGGTAGGCCAGCAGAGGCAAACCCTGAACGAGCACATCATGTCAGTTTGCTGTCCAGGGCTCAGAGACAGCTCGAAGGCATACAGGAAGCTCTCTCCCTGCCATGCTGAATGATTCATGAACAGTCTAGAGATAAAGTATCACACATGCCAATAGGTAGAAAGAAGCAACCTGATGCAGCCAGTTCAGATTACAGGCCACAGTGAAACCATGAAACTGATTAATGATTTTGGCTGTGCTTTAAATGTCTTTCAGCACATCTGAAAAACATTAAATCAGTCACAAGTTGCAGTTTTATAAGAAAAAAGTCCAAAGTCCTATCAGAAATTTTCTACTAGTGTGCACTTTCTCAAATGCTTTGGCAGGAGCAGAGAACATTCCAGGCAGTCTGTATTCAAACAAGCAATGGGACGCTGAAACAACAAACCTTGTTTTTCACATCCCTTGGCTTCATTTGTTTGATGCGCACCCAGTAGGCGAGAAGGCCATGGTCAGCCTAGTAAACCGATTGCGATATCTGGGTTAAAGTTGAATCTGCAGGATCCAGAGCCCTATATCAGTATAAACAAGCTTGAATTAACACAAATCGCTTACATAAACAAAAGCTGTTACAATCTTTGAACTGTGCAAGGAAATCATATCTAGTATTGAAAACCGGTCATAAAATTTGAAGTGATAAACAACATTTTAAAAAGATGAATAAATCTGAATTCCAATTAAACACTATGCTTACTCTGCATATGATGACCTCATCATTTTTATTTTTTTTTGCTATACGGATCAAAATCAATGAACTTGGACCCTGAAGCTGAGTGTGTGTGGACTATGACCTAATGGTGACTTTGATTATGTAATATGTTTTCACATTTCACACACTTTCAGCCATACGTAAGAATGAACTCAGATGACAAGGTAAGCTATAATGTTGCAATTTTAAAATGCTTGATAAAACTGATTATACATATGTCATTGTTAGTCATTGTTAACTGATACCAGTTCCCACAAAACAACCAGTTGCACAATTTGTTATTGCAAGTTTAACTCAATATTGTTTCCAAACACTGAGAGTCATTCTGCAATCCCTTCCTGGAAACATCTGTGTCCGTATGTTTGAAGCATGAAAGAAATCTCTCTTCTTTTCAAAGAATACCTCAAACGCGGGCTGAATTAATATTCCTGAATAGTTCGAACTGAATCGTTTAGAGCTGTTCCTCACTCAAAGCTTTAACAGGACACACTGGAACACACATAACAAAAACAGCTCTTTGAAGAATATTTTAGAAGAAAATGTTTTGTGTCTCCTACTTCCTTTCGGGTGTTTTGAAGCGCGAAAGAATTACTTATTAGAGACGACTCTTTTCAATAAACATGGCAAACGTGGGCTGAATCAGTACGTGATTCAACCTAAATCGTTCGAACTGAATCGTTTAGAGCTGTCCCTTACTTAAAGGGGTCATCGGATGACAAGTTCACTTTTACATGCTGTTTGAACATTAATATGTGTTGGTAGTGTATGTACAAATCTACCCTATAATGATAAAAATGCAGTGGTTTTTAATTAATCTGTAAAAATAATATCCCATTTTTCAAATTGAGCCATTCTCAGACGCCTGTCGGTGTGGCGTCACACCCACAGAGGCCGCTCCCACGATAGTTGATTGACATGAGGGTGTTACCTCAGATCAGCTGTAACAGTCCGCCCTCTTTATTTCAATGCTGGAGCAGTGATGTAAATTAGACAAGAATATCTCAGATTGAGCGACTGAGGTGTTGTGTTGCTGGATGTAATAATGAACATAGTGGTCGTCATTTACTCCTGACATCTGAGCCGCTGAAGATGCAGTAGATTACGTTTGTTTGTGAAGGGAATGCGCCTCACGATCTACATATATCTGTCTATGTTCACGCAAATCATTCGTGATTCAGCTTTACTTACAGCAGCAGTGAGTATAAGGGTTTTTTATAAATCTGTGCGATCATCTTTACTAATAATGTGCTAGTTAGCAACTTTAGTGGCTAAATGTGGCTAAAGTAAACAGGCTCGTCACTCCACAGAGAGAAGAGAGGGGCAGGGCAAGCAGAGCTCATTTGCATTTAAAGCAGCCTCGACCAGAATGAGATGATTTTTCAGAGCTGTTTTTGGCAAGGTAAAAAGGGTGTTGTTTTACACTACCATTGAGAATTTTTAACCAAAGTATATTATAGACTTTTCATTAAGACCCTGAAGAATCATATCAACTTGTGGCATCCGATGACCCCTTTAAAGCGTTAATGTGATACCTTGGAACATACATAACAAAACAGCTCTTTAAAGAAGATTAGAGAAGAAAATATGTTTTTGTTTACTTCCGGGGGGTACTAGAACATGCTTTATAATTCACATTATTACAATACATTTCTCCCAGCCTTGCACATATTGCTCGATTAGTTCCGGGTTTAATAAAGGTCCGCCTTCCGAATAACGAAACGTGTTGTGATTGGTTAGAACAGCTAAGACAGTATTTCTGTACTGCCACGCCCAAAGAAGCAAGATCCGTGTACAACTGTTAGTGTTAGATTAAAGTGATTCTTACATTTTAAATATGGACATTTTTCTTACAAAAACGCATCGATTTGCTACAGGAGGCCTTTATTAACCCCATGTGAGGCACTTTTTATTATGGATGGATGCATATTATTGGACTTGTTTTAGACTGATGAGGAGAAGCACCCATCTATGCCATTTTAAAGCTTGGGAGCGCCAGGATAAATTTTAATATAACTCTGATTGCATTCGTCTAAAAGAAGGAAGTCACCTAGGATGCATGGAGGCTGATTAGCCTAGCCTATTCTAGTGCAAGTCTATGCATTTTAAAAAACACTAGCTACACTCTCTTACCACACAATGCACACGTCTGCGGCACGTTACAGCGGCCACTCTAGTCAATGCTTGTGTTTATACCCGCAGCACTGTGGCTCGTTGAAACGGTTCTCCGCACTGCATCGCTAAAATTAGGCTAAACCCTCACTTCATCCCTACCCTCCCTCCAACAATTTGAATTTCCGTAGGTGTGATTTATTTTAATAATATTCTAATGGACCGCGCTGTGACATCATTGCATGCAGAAAACAAACATTGTAGTCCAAAAGAACCATTCGTTGTAGTTCCTGAAAAGGGATTTTTAAAAAATGAAATATCTCCTTTTGGAGTGGACTTTGAGATTTGTAACTTTGTAGATCTTTTTTATGCCCAAACATACACACCACACACTGACTAAAGTTCAAATAGTGAAAAAGCATAATAGCACCCCTTTAAGATAATACTTATGGTAAGGCTGAAGAAGAAGAAGAAGAGTAATATTTACCTGAAACAAATGCTGTGAATGAATCTTATCATTTGTCAGCAATGAAGAACATTTCTATAAGTGCTGCATCACATGAATTAGTCTTTCCTAGGCCAAAGGTTGCTAAATTTGTGAATGAATGCAGTGGAATAGATCCAGCTTTGCTGAAGAGTATAGTCTGTTTTGGGTCACTGATAAGATATACATAACTTCACAGCCAACTTCTGTTTTTTCCAGATAGGGAACTAGTGATACACCAATAATATTTAGGAAAAGGTAAAAGTGATGCTCCCATTGTATAACATTTTTAAAACATGTCATTGCTCAGACAGCAATGGTTGAAAATGAATGAAGCAATTACAATGATGTAATGTTGTAGATTTGCACAACACATTACCCTGGACAAAACAGAATGTTTGGAGGACTAACTAAAACTATGGCATTTGTATGGCAAAATTCCCTGTGCAGTGTTTGTTCTTGCTTAATGCTTACTCATACAGTTGCCAGAGAGTACGTCTAAACTAGAATAATCAAATTTTCAAAGTAAGCCGCTATTGGCCTTGCATATCACCAGCTACGGCCCCATAGACTCAAAGCAAACCTAAAAGGACCCATTCAGTAAAGTACAAACAAACAGCACCTTTGTTCGAAGAGCTAGAGATAATGCAGCAAGCGCAGACCTGGAGGGTTCATTCTCTGTGACTTATTTCTGTGGGAAAGCCAAGTAGGACTCAATATGACTGATAAAAACTAACCCAAATTTCACTGAGCTCAGTTCACAGCCAACACAAGTCCTAGGACAGAGCATCCTGTATCCTAAATGTTAATAAGCACATTTGAACTGAAAAGTACTCGAACCTGTTAACTAAGTAAGAGTTGACCAAACACCTTCGGTTAGTAGTAAACATTTTTCAATAGCATTGACCTTGCCTGTCTTGGAATTGCGTCACTATTGGCCTTGATGTGACATCACTGAGTCTACTCTGAATTTGTGTTGTTGGAAGAGAGCAGCTTTGAAGAGGCCAATCTGCAAAATACCTTTAGGTTCCTTACGCCTATCGTTATCAAACTGACCCTCCACGTGGTATGTGTTGACACAGATGAAGAGTAGGACAACCTCTGATAAGGGACTGCTTTAAATGTGGACCCTGAGAAGAAATTCTCATTTTCTCACCAACAGGTAAGGGCCAAATATCTACTTGTATAGACTAATTCAATCGTGACATTTGAATTGTCCTCTTTAATATATTGGCAGTCAATAACGTTTAAATAAATTGATCTAATTACATAAATCACATTTCTTTCTTATTTTTTTTTTAGAATACCCTTCATCACTACAAAAATATGAATCTGCAGTTTGTTGCATTGACTTTGGCCTTAGCTACTACAACAGGTTTGTTGCCTCTTCAGTTTCTATATTATACATTTTTTCTTACCTGTTTTTTTTTCTTTGCATTGATCTAATGCAACCATCCTCCCTTTCAGCATTTCCAGTGAATGATGAGATCAGTCGAGAAGCATGGAGTTTACAGAGTGACAATCAGGCTATTGACAAGAAAAATTTTGCCAAAGACTTCAAGTAAGTTCACTCTCATTGTAGTAGTATTGACAGTACTGTACAATTTATTTATTTTATTTTCATATATTAAAAATGTTATTCACACATGCCATGTTTTAAATACATCTCTTCTGTGATCAGCTTGTTTTTGATATTTTTGAGGGACATGAAGTGAAAATGTCAGGGTGATAAAACGGTTGTGATAACATAATGAAAAAACCTTTGGCATAATACCGTATCATTATTTCTTAGGGAAAAATACATTTTAACAAAACTACTTATTTATATTTAAAAAAAGTTTATCATGTCATGTGGTGCAACTCAAAAATGTAATGATATTTATGAATTTAAAAATCCTAATTGTAAAAAAAAAAAAAAAAATTTAAATTACATTTAGAAAATTACATTTAGAAATGTTTTTGAAAATAATGAAAAGAGGTGTACCCTCACATGTTTTCAAAGTGTAAGGAAAATGTTATTACTTGATGGTTACACCACCTGACATTTAAACTGAAACTTCACTTGAAAAATTGCATAAGTTTTCTAAACAATATGAACCAACAAGAATACAAAAAGTACATTTTAAAGTAGCGTTTCTCAACTGGTTTCGATTTGGTCAAAGAAACAACATCAACAACCAAAAACGTAATTCTAAATGTTTTTCTGATGTGAGACGTTTATTTTGAAAGACATGCGTGAAAGCTGTTGCTGTCCCGAAAACGTGCTCTCCCGATTCAGTATCTGCGGTCAGATGAGATGTTGTCAGGCTTAACGTCAGTGTCATTATTAGGGGTTCAAGCACGTAGCACTGAAACCCTATTGTAATTGTTAGAATGGCCAAGGATCAGCAATCTCCACATAAAACTGATTGGACAGACCAAACTGTAAGTCGTAACTTGCGAACTAGTCCTAGGTTTTTCACCCAATCGGAACCAAACCAGTGCAGAAAGATTCTCCAGAGAATGAATATCAATAATTATCAAAAAAAAACATTTGAAAGAGGCAGGTCGGCTTTTACTAAAATGGCTATAACTTTTGAACGGAATGAGATATCTTCACCAAACTCAGAACACATATGTAAGAGCTGAATCTGAGGTCACATGAAAAAAGCAGTGGAGCTTGGCCACTTGGTGGTGCTATAAAAGAGAACAAACATAAAAACGGATATAACTACACAACAGTTCTATCAACATAAAAATCGGTATGCACACGGCCCTAAGAGACTGTGAGAAATTTGAAAAAAAAAATTTTAAGGGCATAAACGATTGTACATTGCACGGTTTTTTGCACATACGCTTGATATTCATATCATCTGGTAGACTTCCTTATTCTGAACAACTTTACCTCTAGAACCACTGCTGTCAATCTAATTGTTTAATTATTGAGAAGATGTAAAAAACTACTTTTGTGAACTAGTCCTAGGTTTTTCCCTCAGTCTGGAAAAAAACACTGTAGAACAATTCTCTGGACTCTCTTGGTCAATAGTTATCAAAAAAAAAGTCAAAATTGACGCTTTGGGAAACTATAATGGGGTCGCTTAGAAAAGCGGCCTGTCCAAATATCCTCAAAAGCCTATAAAGCCTAAACAAAAGCTCAAAACTTCACAAAACTGGTGAGCACATTCGACGGGTGATTTTAAGGAAGTATGTGAAGTTGTACGGAGATCGATCAACACAAAGAAACTACAAGAATGCAATGTGTGAAATAAAAGTAAAGTTCCAATAAATTCGTGTTTTGGGAAGGATTTGCATGGTGGTATGGTATTCATTCTATTCAAGAGCAGTTTCCATGTAACAGTTCATGTATATATGTATATATATATAACAAGAACAGATGGCCAAACCAGTTGAGAACCGCTGTTTTAAATAACTTGGCACAAACAAGTATTTACCTTTTTCTTTATCACGGACGTTCTCGTCCACATCCAAGCCATGGTCCAAATCATTGACCCCTGATCCTGTTTTGCAGTGGTGTGTGGAAGAACCATGTGGTGAGCAGTGACCTTTACTCCCAAGACTCTTACAACCCCATGGCGGCTGAACTGAGACGAAAGCTAAGTATGGAGTCCGAGCGCCTGAGGGCTCGTCTAAAGCAGGAGCTTGCTGAGCTGAGGGAGAGACTCTCTCCATACCCCAGCCACCCGAAACACGCCATGGCAAATGTCAAGGAGTTCCTCGCCCCCTTCACTAAGCAGCTCCAGACGGCTCTCCAATCCAACACTCAGGAACTCTGTGACAAACTCAATCTGAACCTCCAGGACCTGAACCCAGAGGAAGCCACACTCTACCAGGAGGCAGTGCAGAGGATCACGCTCGCTCTGGATGAAAGCCACCAGAAACGGACAGTGGCCTTTGAGGACTTTAAAACAAAAGCATTTGAGGCTGTAGAGGAAGAACGAGACAGCAGCGGAAAGGAGCTCTGGGAGGAAGTCACTGCCAGGCTGGGGCAGGAAGTGTGTACCTTCAGTTTAGAGGTTCAAGGGAAGGTTGCGGCGCTCAAGATAGCTCTGGCAGGCCATCTCGCCTCGGCACAGCCTCCGAGGGACGTGATGGCTTCAAAAGTGGATCAGTTCTGCCAGAACTCCTCAGCTCGAAATCAACAGTTTATTTCTAACTTAGACCAACAGATGATCACTCTGCAGGAAAACCAGAGCCATGGTGATTCAGCTGGTTTCCATCAGACAAACATAGAGTCCATACAGGAGGATTTCTCAACTAGACTCACAGCTCTGTTACAAGACATTGTACACACTCTAAATTAAACAACACACCTTCATTCCTGTCAGAAATGCAAATGTAATGTACTGTAAATATATTGTGACCTGTAACTTTTGTAGAACAATGTTGCTGTTTGTACAGTTTTCAGAAAGAATAGAAAGTACGGCGAAATCCATTGAAGTGAAAGACAGAAGAGCTTTCTTTCTTTTACTGAAGATATTTTGTGTAATGTGTGGATATACTGTTTCATAAACATGTAAATAAAGGTCAATTTGTACATATTTGAAATGAATATATGTCATCCATTGATTATTGTCCCAACTACAGTATATGAATAAAGGTTCTTTCTAAATAAATCACATCTGAACAAATGTGATATATCATATTCAATTAGCTAATACAGGGTTTTTTTTTCAAACTGGCTGTAGAAAATGTGAAAATTATCCAAAAAGAAAACTATTTTACAAACTATTTTGAACTATAAATTTAAAATATAAAATTTAAACTAAAAATAATATTATTTGATATTATTTGAATAATTTTTCTTTGCTTTTGGTGCAGTCAAAATAAAAGCCAATCTTTTCATTTAGGAAACAAAGTTGTCTTATAATATCACATTTAAAATTTCTCACACAAAATATATGGTTCTTTATAAAAACATAGCTGGCTTTATATTTTAAAGAAAAGGGTGTTTCGATCATATTTTTCAATAAAATGCTATATAATTTTTCTAACACTATTTTTTTAAATACTTTTTTATACATTATATACTTTTTAAAAATTATAATACATTTTTATATATAATATATAAATATATTTTTTATATATTTTTACATTTTTTTAAAAATGTTTTTTGTTTTTTACATTCTACTATTTTTGTAATTATGAATGTAGGTTTTATAACCTCATTTTTTTCCCAACATTTTTTAGCACAATTTAAAATAAACTATGCAAAATGTGATTAAAATGGTATAAATGGTTTAAAATGCATTCTCTATTTATTTCTTTTAAATTTGACTATTTTTACAATTATGTAAAAATGCAGCTTTTATGACCTATTACATTTTCAATAAAATGCTATATAATTTTTATGAGTATTTTTAATTATTTTTAAAATACTTTTTGATACTTTAGATACTTCTTTTACAATCTATTATTTATGTAATTATGTACGTAGGTTTTATAACCTTTTTTCCAAAATTTTCTAACACTATTTAAAATGAACTATGCAAAAGGTGATTAAAATAGAAATACAAATGCAGCTTTTATGACAGATTATTTTTCTATAAAATCCTTAATATAATATAATTCCATATAATAGTGTTTTTTTTTTGTTTTTTTTAGAATTTTTTAAATATTTTATTTACTTTTTTATAAGTACATGTTTATATATTTTAGTTTTTTTTTTTTTTTTTTTTGCTTTTTTTGTAATTATGTACATAGATGTTATGGCCTTATTAATTTTATTTATTTTTAATGTCTAACACCAGTTTAAACTTAATGCAATAGGTGAAAATTAATAATTGTATAATAATTGTATACAAAGGATTTAAATTAAATGTTTATACATGTTGAACTGTTTTACTATTTATTAATAGTGAAATCCATTGAAGTGAAAGACAACAGAAAAACTTTCTTCCTTTTACTGAAAATATTTTGTGTAATGTGTGAACTAACATGCAACGTAAATAAAGTTCAATTTGTACATATTTGAAATGAATATATGCTGTCACTGATTATTGCCTCAACTACAGAATATGAATAAAGTTCCTTCAAAATAAATCACATCTAAACAACTGTGATATATCATATTCAATTACAAGAAGCAGCAAATCATTGGCTAATACAGGGGTTTTCAATCTGTGGTCTGTAGAAAATTTGAAAATTATACACAACAAAAACTATTTTCTAAACTAGAAAGACTGCATTTGATTAAAAAAGTTAACTTTGACAGCCCTATATATATATATATGTATATATATATATATATATATTTACACTAAATTCATTTAAAAACTTTCTAGATTTTTTGGTACAGTCAAACTAAAAGCCAATTGTTTAATTTAGGAAACAACATTGTCTTTATGATATCACACATAATATTTCTTACACAATATAAATGGTTCTTTATACATGATCAAATATAGCTGCCTTTATATCTTTATATCTAAAAGAGAGGGTCTTTTGATCATATTTGGGGGTCCCTGGCATTAAAAACTTTGAAAACCCCATAGCTAATATACAAGCAATGTGTAAAAGCAGCAATGCGTAATCAAAAATATTACAAAAGATTATATCCACAGTTTGTTCCTCTCACTATTTCAGCTTTTACAGTATAATTCAGATAACAAACATCTAAAAGATATCAGACAATGCCCATATTTGCATTTACATGAGAGAATTACGCATCTGAGTTTTCTTCCAAGCGCATGGTGACTGAACTACACAGTGCTGTCTAAATAGATTAAAATATGCTAAATAGGCATTATGCAAAGCGGCTCTTTGCTGGTTTGTGCAGATGCCGTGATGTGATCAGACGTCTTATCGGCATATCAAATTAAGCTTCATTCAATGCAAAGCAGATGGCGAGTTGATGGATCTCTTAGTGGAAAGCCCGAGGCAGAGCACCGGCCCATAGAAATTTCTTCAGCACAAACCATCCAGCCATAACCAGAAACACAGCACCGCCGGTGGCAAAAATGACCCCCACCACCACTCCAGCCACGTTCATATTGTTCCTGTTTAACGGCTCACTGCCTCCTGATGCACAAGACAAACAAACAGTTGCTGTCAACACATGGCACTGCGCTGTTAGTGTCTAGCCTTCTATTTACATTCAGGTATTTTCATATGAATTTCAATTACATTAAAGTGCAGTATTTTTTACTTTTTTTCTGCATTTTTAATAGTTGTTTTTGACGTTATTAGTATGTATGCAGCTATATAATTCTAATAAATTATAAATTATTGTACTATTTTTTTGTATTATTTTTTTAAATGATTTATATATTTAAAATGTTATACTTTATATACCTTTTATAAGTATATTTTTATTTTTTATGGAAAATATATATATATAAAAAGGTAATTGCGACTTTTTATCTAGCAATTCTGACTTTTTTTCAGAATTGTGAGATATAAACTCACAATTGTAATTAAGAGTCAGAATTGCAAGATAAATTCTGAGGAACTTTCTGACTTTATAACAAGCAACTGCGAGTTACTAAATTAGAACTGTGAAATATAAACTTGCAATTCTGAGAATAAAAAGTTATAAAAAGAATAAAAAAAACTTTTTAAAAAAAGTTTAGAAAATATCAGTTTTTTTTCCACCTCAAAACTGGACATTATAACTCACAATTTTGAGAAAAAAGTCAAAATTATGAGTTTAAATCTTGCAATTCTAACTTTATAACTCACAATTTCAAGTTTATATCTTACAATTCGGAGAACAAATTCAGAATTGTGAGATGTAAACTTGCAATTGCAAGAAAAATGTCAGAATTGCAAGATTTAAACTTGCAATTTCAAATTTTTTTTCTCGCAATTGTGTTTATATCCCGTAATTCTAACTTTAAGTCACGATTGCAAGTTTATTTCATGCAATTCCAGAAAAAAAAATCAGAATTGTGAGATAAAAACTCGCAATTGCAAAAAAAGGTCAGAATTGCAAGTTTAAATCTTGCCATTCTAAATGTTTTTCTCGCAACTGTGTTTCTATTCCGGAATTGCTAGATAAAAACTTGCGCTTGGGAGAAAAAAGTCAGAATTGCAAGTTTATATCTTGCAATTCAAAGTTTTTTCTCACAATTGTTTATATCCCATAATTTTAACTTTAACTCGCGATTGCAAGTTTATATCACACAATTCCAAAAAAAATAGTCAGAACTGCGAGATAAAAACTCACAACTGCAAGAAAAAAGTCGAAATTGCAAGTTTAAATGTTGCCATTCTAATTTTTTTCTCGCAAATGTGTTTCTGTCCCATAATTCTAACTCTAACTTGTGACTGCAAGTTTATATCACGCAATTCTACGAAAAAATAAGTCAGAATTGTGAGATAAAAACTTGAAAAAATAAAAATTGCAAGTTTAAATCTTGCAATTCAAAGTTATTTTCTCACAATTGTTTATATCCCGTAATTCTAACTTCAACTCACGATTGCAAGTTTGTATCACACAATTCAAAGAAAAAAGTCAAAATCGCAAGTTTGTTTTGCAATTTTAACTTTATAACTCACGATTACGAGTTTCTATCATGCAATTCTGAGAAAAAAAGTCAGAACTGTGTGTTTATATCTGCCTTTATAACTCGCAATTACCTTTTTTTATTCTTTATTCATTGCCAGAAATGGGCGTCCGTATGTTATATTTTTATATTTTAAAGATGATTTCAATTTTGTTTTTTTTTTTGTTTGTTTTTTTTTTACTATTTTTGTAATTATTATGTACATAGGTCTCATAGCAATTTCCAGTTTTCTAACACAATTTAAAATGAACGATGCAAAGGTGAATAAAATGGTATAAAAATTGTTTAAAATATATTTTTTATACATTTTCTGTTATTTTTACTATTTTTACAATGTATGTATGCAGCTTTTATGACCTTATTAATTTTTAATTTAGTATTTTCTAGCACAAAAGGTCATTTAAATGGTATACAGATGGTAAAAAAAAAATTCCTTTTTTTATATTTCATATTTTAATAATTAGTATGTATGCAGCTTTAAAGATTTTAATTTTTTAATTTTGGTATTCTAACACTATTTAAAATACATTTTAATGACAAAAATAGCAATATTCTGATTGAAATAAAGATTCAAAAAGAATCCCATACCAGAGGCCAATGCAGAGGGAACATCATTCGCTACAGGAAATAAAAAATAGAGTAGTAAGGCATGACAGCATATCAAAATGTCTCTCATTAGCAATTCAAATTCAGTTTGACAATAAGCTGGGTTTCAGAGGGGTCTCATTCTGGATTCATGTGTGTATGTGAGTGACTTACGCAGGGCTGCGGTGTACAGAGGACCAACAGACACTGTGGCAGAATCTTTGCCTTGCGTTCCATAAGGTTCTAGGGCCCTTCGCTTTCGTGTTCTGGTACTGTTGCAAGACTACGAGTAAAATAAGTCAAATTTTAATGTGATGATACTTTCAGTAGTAGCACTCCAATCAATTCATTATAAGACTCCTACATCAAGAAGTTCTTGGCACTTGTTTGGTTCGCAAAGTCGCAGTATGCAGTGCAGATATATGGTAGACATTTCTTGATTACGGTGCTCTACGAAGCGGAAGGCTTCAAATGAAAATCTGGAAAACTTGGAATGACCGTTATAAAGCACAGCTGTCCGGTTCTCTACCACACATCTGTGATGAAACAATAAAGAAGTATTGATGTACCTGAACACAAATCAACAGCTAAAGGTCAAATTTAGAGACACAAGCACTGAATTCTTAATGAGGATGAACTCACCCTGTGAAAAAACTGTGCTGTTTGCTGTTGGTGTAATTATATGGCGATGGGGTCGCAAAACAGTGATCCATCAAGAGATAAAAGCTGATAAAAGGCAGAAAAATGTATTTTATTTTACAATTAAACGCTTAGGAAACATAGGCTGTCCATGACAAATAAAATTCTTACTTTCCAGTCAGATTGACAGCTTTTACTTCAACGTAGACTTTGGTGCGCAGGTCTAACCCAGTAGGTGGAACCACCAACGGGCTATTAAAATCTGTGCTCTAAAACACAAACACCAAAAATGTCTTTGTAAATGCTATGTATTTTCACTTTGGAGCCTTTTAAAACAAATCCACACTTACGTTGAAGACTCCCATGCTGAGAGTGTCAATGAAAGTACCATTGTTGTCTCGAGTGGCCACTGACACTGATGACCTGCATGAAGAATATTAATCATTAGTTTTTTGCTGTCATACTGCCATTGGTGAAGTATGCAGTGGAGGGCGTAAGTCTGAATACTCACGCTACAATCTGAGTGTTGTTGATGAGATATTCCAGAGGGTAACGGCAAGAGAAGTGGTAGTAGAGGTCTGTGGAGTAACTGATGACGCCCTCTGCGGAGCTGGGCGTATCAATGTATCCTGTGATGACGACGGACTGAATGCTGGAGAACATGCTGAATGGACCGGAGGAGCTGGGCTTCTCATCCACAATCTGAAAATGTCCAAAAGGAAATTCAATAAAGAGCTATACACAAATGCAATACGTTTAAAAATGTTTTACTGTTTTTAAAATACATTTTTGTACTTTTTTATACTTATTCATAATTTTTTATTATTATAATATATATTTTACAAATTTCTTGGACTGTTTTCTACATTTTACAGGGTTTTTTTGTATTCACATTTTTTATTGCATTCATTTTAGCATTTCCTTACAGATAAATGGTACTGAAAATCCAAGACAACAGTAAATATATACAACAATTGGATGCATTGACTAAATTATTAATAAAAAATAATTTAAAAAATAGTTTTTAAATAAAAAAATAAAAATAAAAATAAAAATGCAATAATAATTAAAAAACAATTAAATATAATGTACTCTTACAATATTATAATAAAGATTAATAGGATATCAATTATGGTAACAAACAATATTATAAACAAAAAAATAATAATTATCACAATATTTTTGTCATATTTCAGCAGACAGTAAAGTTGTGTATTTATTACTTTATTATAACCAGTAAGACTGGTAAAAAAAAAAAAATCTGAATATAAGACTGTTTTTTTTTTTTTTTTTTAAGTATGTGTACACTTTTTAAGACATTTTAAAACATTTACTGTTTTTTATGTTTTTTAAAAATGTTTTTATACTTCAAATACTTTTTATGATTATAAAACAATATTTTATTTATATTATATTTAATATACTGGTGTAGTGTATTTTAAACTTTGAATCTTTACATTTTACAGTTTATTATAATTAGTATTTACACAATTTTTATGGCCTTATTACATTTTTTTATTATTTTGTATTTTATAATACTATTTAAAATGATCTAGGAAAAAAGACAGTTTTTTATTAAGACAGTATGCAAATAGTTAAAAAAACTACATAAATATTTCTTAACAATTTTTAGGTTTTACTATTTATGCAGTTTCTTATTACCTTATTAATTTTTAAATTTTATTTTAATTTCTAATACCATTTAAGATCACTAAGAACAAATTATCTCAGTAATTAAATTAAAAATATACATATATTTTAAACATTTCCTAAATTGTTTTTGTTTTACTGTTTACACAGTTTTAAGACCTTATTAATTTTTTTATTTTGTATTTTCTAATACAATAGAAAAGTGATTAAAATAGTAGAAAATTAAAATATACATACATTTTCAACATTTCCTAACATTTTTTATGTTTTACCATATTAATTTCTTTCTTTTATTTTCTAATATCATATAAAATGAATAAAAATAAAGTGTTTTAAATAGCATTCAAATAATCATAAATATACATATATTTTAAACATTTCCTAAGATTTTTTAAATGTTTTAATATTTACACAGTTTTTATAACCTATTATAAATTATTATTTTCTAATACCTTTTAAAATGACCTAGGAAAAAAGTGATTAAAATAGTATGCAAATAGTTAAAACTATGCATATACTTTAAACAAATGTTATGTTTTACTTTTTATAATTAGTATGCATGCAGCTTTTATGATCTTATTTTTGTACACTTTTGAAAAATAACTACGCAAAAGGATTATAAAATATTTTAACATAATTTTTTACACATTTTCTAGCAATTTAATGACCTTAGTCATTTTTATTCTGTTTTTAAAATGTATTTGCCACACCACAACTGAGATTTCGAAAGTTTTCCATCTCTTGAAGATTAATTAGACACAAATGTCTTTTATCCTCCCACCTGCAGAGACTGTCTACATGGGTTCTCCTGGCTGTGGTTGACTGGCAGCTGGAAGCGGATGACAGGTGGGTTGACAGTAGCGTCAATGATGCCCTTGCACTGGCCGTTAGTGCGTTCCCCGTTCAGGGCCAAGCCATTGGGGTCAAAGCCTGCCCACTCAGCGGTACACAGGTTTACCTCCAGAGTGATCATGTTGGTGCCACAGTTTACCGCCAGATCATTGTTGTCTAACCAAAAAGACAGGTGTTAGTGTCAAGCAAACTGCAGACAATAGAGGACTGTCCCATATCTGGAAGATCAGAGACTCACCAGGAACCCTGTTATACTCCAAGGAGCAGTTATAGGCCGAATAAACCGGCTGCAGGACGAGAGCCAGCGCACAGACGCAGAGACACAGCATCATTCCTATTAAAGAGCAACAGTTGAAAATAAAACTTAACTCACTTAACTTAGTTATAATTAAAATGAATGCACTTATCTAGAATTCACTGTTGTTGATTAACATTTAAGAGGAAAAGCAGTAAATATGAAGTGTATAAAGTGTAAAGAAATGGTAAACCATACCTGTTTAACTCCAGGGACACAATTTGAGAAAGGTGATGAGATGCTTCTTAAATAGCCCTGGACCCCAGGCGTGATTTAGGTGAAGGGAGTGTCTCATCCCTCCTACTACATTACCTTACAGTACTGTCCCACATTATAAAATTAATCCGACAGTCTTTGAATACAGTGAAAGTGAGATTTGAAACATATTTAACAGACAGCAGTTCAGATAAGTCACTATAAATGAAGACTGATAAATGTGATTATAACTACAAACATCTGCGTATATGTTAATAGGTTTCTATTTCTATCAAAAGCACAATTTTGTACATGTAAATCAGTATTAAATGTCAACGTCTTAGAACGTAAATTAAGAGCCTATTGTGTATAAATCATCTGAAACATAAAATGTTGCATCATCTCCTGGGAATACAACATTATGAATACCAGAAATGTGATAATGTGCCACAAGGTATGAAACACAGAGCGCCAAAAATAGCCTTTGTTTGTCTGTCTCGCATGCGAGCATCATCTTTTGTACTCTGAGAGCTGCTAGATCAAGACACCCCTGCTAAAGGCTAAAGGGTCAGTTTTAACTGAGCATGGTGATATCTGACAAAGAACTTTGAATGAAGCACATACACTCGTTTGTGCCAAAAGCCCCTTGGTGTGAGAACGCATTTCACATATTATACATGGATGCGTCACACCTAGATGATTTTTAGTTTTTGTCCACTGAACAAAACTATTTGTGCAAGGAAGCTAGTTCCCTGTGTTCTTCAATCTTGTTCTCAGTTGAGATGAATTCATATGACTGCAGAGATCACTAAATCATAGTGTGACGTATGTGACATACTTGTTTAAGAAGTCAAACCACCTGTGCAGTCAAGGACGGATTCCTTCAAGACTACTGTGGATGCGGTGTGTAGTTCATTTATGAGCCATAATTCATATATTTATGAGGCAACATCCCTAGAAATGAGAATTTACGAGAGCTTCAGGTTCTGATTTCATCCTTTAACTGCATGATAAATATTTTAGCCACACCGAAGACACAGTAACAAGACAACAGAAAGAAAAACATAAAGAGAACCAAGCAGACAAATTCGCCACTGCGCTCTCTATCTCATGTAACAGCAATGTAGTATTATATTGTAATTTAATCATATTTTGTGGAAGAAAAAATAGCGGATATTGCATTAATTTAAGATTCCTCCTCATTTCTGTAAAAAGATATACTGGGAATTCACACACTGTGTGGGAACACCATTGTAAATACCTGAACCCTGCTGTCAAATCATAATTCATAAATCCTTTATGATTGATGCCCGTATGCCATGAAAGTAATCTGTGCAATAACAATGCTTGCAAATTTTACAACTAGAAAAAACAAAAAACAAAACGGAAAGCGTTTGAAAGGATGACAACTATGTGACAGCACTGGAGTATCTAATATCTGAATAAAGGATGGGAACGGTTGAGCATCTTCAGAACAAATAGTAGACGAAGGTACTACAATACTACCACCTGCTGGTTCAATAAAATAAAAAATAGCAACACCATTATTTTAAATCAGTAAATTAGCAGTGACATTGTCAGCCATTTTAATAGCACATAATAATAATAAATAAATAAATAATTAAATAAATAAATGTTTTGTCCGTCCTGCAAAACATTAGGCCTTTAGACCTTATTCAGGTTAGGCAGCATACTGGTTAGGCACCATGACTAACCCGGATGAAAACGAGGCCTTGAGGGCAGACGCGCACTGTATTTTTCAACTTGAAAGTAAGCCGTTTTCTGTGAATGTGGGAGATTTATTAGCCGTTGTAGGGAAATAACAAGTGCATGAAACAGTAAAACAGTTTTCACTATGAACCAGTGTGTTCATAATTAAGATGCTACATTAAAATAATATGGTAAGACACATCAGTTTGCAATATCAATCAGAAAAACAAGCTGTTTTGTATAGCTAAAAATAGATTGAACTAATGACACCGGAAACCAGACCCATTAAATTTACAAATGCACAGTCATGCACACTCCTACTGGAAAAATAAAGTGGATAAAGGTCCTAGATCATGTCATTTTCAGAAGTGTTTAATGGCGTATTCATTGGAAAAACATATCACCAGCTGAACAATCATTGCACTGAATGCATTGTATCCCTCACAGCCTCATTTTAATTTCTGTAAAAGCTTAAAGTCTGTGTAAAGCAATAAAGGGTTTGCACTTACATCACGATTTGGTCAGTTACCCGGATGCGTGGCCATATTGGCAATACTCAGATGTAAATAACAGCATGGACTGCATGGTTAATGTAGTACTGAATATGTTATTCTGCTAATTTATGCTGTCTAAACCACAGAAAAACTTGTGGAAGCTGCTAAATCGTATAGAGAAGGACTTTGTAAGCAGGAAAAGGTGCTATATATTGACAAACTAACATTAATAGGTGGTAAAGATACGTACGAGCAGTAGTAATTAAGATATTAATGTAATATTTCACCTAGCTGACTGGAAATGATAAGAACAAACACAAATGCTGACAGAATTCTTGCCTTGGAAATCCTAGTTCAGTTTGGCCAACCACAAACGCTTTTAGTCCCACAGTTTTTTGCACTCTTCTCCTTGATTTGTTATAATTTTCGGCAGTCTATAGGACTCCAAATGTTTTGCCTGGTCGACTGATTACTTCAGCCCAATTAGTACAGACCATTTTCAGCAGCAATAATCAGCAAAATATGCATCTGCAATACGTCTATAGGATGTTTCCTATCAGATATCAAATAGACATCTATTAGATGTCTTTAAGATGTTTAGGATTTAGAATGTATGTAAAACTGTCATCTTACAGATGTCTGTCAGATGTTTGTACACAGCAGATGCTTTCCAGATCAAGTAATCTTTAACAGACATCTTGCAGACGTACATGTGCTATCTGTGTATAGCTAATGGTTCAAGCACAAAATAAGGATACAGAATGTTGAACTTGTGCATAACAATATAACACAACTAATGAGTCTCTGATCATTTTCATATGGTTTTAACAGATTGTAGTTCAGTCCATTGTCAAAGTATGATACCATGCGGTGGCAGTGGATCTGATATCTTCTCAAACTCCTCTCTTAGTTATTACAAGAGTCAGTCTGTACTTGTTAAGTACTCATATCTGGCTGCAGCAATAACTACTTTCCTGCAACCAGGTTATAGAAAATTCATTGCATTCAGTGAGATAAATTTTAATGTCCATTCTATATGCATGTGCAATAAATATGCAAGCTGCAGCATCCTGAACAAGGTGACACAAGCTGAACATACCTAAACAACTTTGCATGTTGCATGTTAGTGCAGATTATATGAAATAAGCACAACCTAGAAAATACCAGGTAGGCATGTTTTGAAAATAGCCATTTTTGTATCCAGGTATACACAACGGCTAGTTCCGTTCCTGAATCGGCAAGTTTTTTGAATTATTCAGTCATTCGATTCATTCAAAACACGGATTCTGGAATAGCATACTAGTATATTTTCTATTTCTCTAATATCTTTTTATGACAGAAAAAGTGGGAGTAGTATTAGGCTCTGGTAATGAGTGAGTCATTGAATCGTTCACTTAATGAAAAGTTTTATTTAGGAAAGAAACGTCACTAATGTGAGTTGCTCGGAGGCTGCTGTATCAATGCATATTCTGTAATATTAACGTAATGAAGCAATGTAAATAATGAAAACAGCTATTGTAATGATGTAAACAGAACAAAGCAAAAACACGCACAATTGTGCTGTTTTTCAAAAGGTTTCAATATAAGTGTCAAACATACATTCAGAAGTTAGGAGTTCTTAAAAAAAAGTGACTTGAGTCTAATAAAAGGGACATGACAGACTACATTCAGTGAGGAGGGGCAATGAGTCCGGGCAGCCTGCCAGAGATCAGAACAAACAAACTACACATGCAATGCCACTGGCCTGATGGCCTCACCCTTATTACTCCAAAACCTCATGACATCTGCAGGATCCGTTCATAATACCCTACAAAGACTTCACTGCATATATGATTACACAGTAACACAGCAGGAGGTTGGCTCTTCCAAGAATTTAACATGCTGTAATTGGGCCTCTTTTAACTGCCATGAACACCCAAAAATCTTTTTACAGTTTACATTTCCCAGCTTAAGCTGTATAATGAATTTATTTTCTTTGTCGGGTCAAGGGGAATATGTCTGGAAATGAAAAAAGGACAAAAAAACAAACCACAAAGATGAAGAGGAAACAGGCTGTTGAAAAACTGTGTGCTTCCTTTCCTGACTGGCTTCCTATTCCTGAGGATAGTGTGCGTCTGACTGCGAGCTGGCAGGGTCAACAACAGTGACTGAGCTCCTTTGACTTGCACAGACCAGTCAACCTCATAAACAGTAATCTTATTTCCTCTGCCAGTTTGCTAGAGAGCCGAATAAAATTGGTCCCTCTGCACTACATGTCTCTGAACAGACTTTATATGAACTGTAAACCACAGTGATTACAAAGTGATTGATGTTTTGTAATGTGTCAGTGATATAGAAAAAGCACAAACCTTTGCAAAAGATGATGCACATGGTTACTTATCCTGGTACGGATTCAACATACAAAGCTCTACAATATAAAAATAAACAATAATTTGACAATTTTATTTCATCCAAAAATAAAAAGTTGCCAAAAATGTACTCACCCTCAGGCCATCCAAAATGTGGATGGGTTGGTTCCTTCGTCAAAACTTTAATTTAGCATTAAAACACTAAGGGGTTCGATGTACTGAATGGGTGCCGTCAGAATGAAAGTCCAAACAAAAACATTACAATAATCCACAAATAATTGAAGAAACTGTTGAATGAAGTCATTATGATTGTTGTACTTGGGCACAAAAAGTATTCGGAAGTTTCATAAAATTACAGTTGAACCACTAATGTCACATGGACTATTTTAACAATGTCCTTACTACCTTTTGGGGCCTTGAACGTGTCAGTTGCATTGCTGTCTAGGGTTAGAAAGCTGTCGAATTTCATCAAAAATATCTTAATTTGTGTTCTGAAGATAAACGAAGGTCTTACGTTCTTGGAACGACATGAGGGTGATTATCACAGAATATTAATTTTTGGGTGAACTGTCCCTTTAAAACCTTTGCTTCCAGCTAAAAAACAAGTCCTCTAGGCATAATATTGTATTGTTCAGTGAATGAGTAATCTTGTCTGACTGAAGATAGAAATATGCACAGATCAAGCAGTTTACAAGCAAAAACAGTCCGAAATAGATCTGAACAAATATGTCGACAGGAGATGGGAAAACTTTTCCCATGGACGTTTTATGCCATTTTGATCAGAATTGATAGTTAAAAGCTAAAATACTACGGATGTAATTTGTTTTTAATACAAAGATGCACTTAAATGGAGTTGTGTGGATTACTTGTGGATTATTGTGATGTTTTTATCAGCTGTTTGCACGCTCATTCTGACGGCACCCATTCACTTCAGAGGATCTATTAGTGAGTGATGTACTGTAATATTAAAAATCTGTTCCAGTGAAGAAACCAACTCATCTTGGATGGCTTGAGGGTGAGTAAATCGTCAGTAAATTTACTTTTTGCGAGTTCTATTCCTTTAAATCAAAATCGCACACTGGTTTTCTAAGTATAGCCTATGTATAAAATAAGTAAATACACATAAATGCATTTGTATAATCTTTATACAAATAAAAATGTTACATTCGTTAACTGATTTATTATTAGCTTGCTTGATTACTTGCTTGAAAAAAACTACTTGGGAACACGTAATGAGTGGGAGCGCAAAAACAGCGACAACAGTTTCTGCTAGCAGGCGCTTTCAGTCGGAGACTCAAGCAGGCTTTCTTGAGTCAGAGCGAAAACTTGCCTGCGTTTGTTTCGTCTGACAAGCGGGACGTTTTGCCAGGATCTAGAAATAGTCGTGTCGTGGCAATCGCACACCCATTGAAACTATGTAGAGATGGAGCTCATGAAACTGATCGGAACTGTTTTGGCAGTTGTTTTCCATCCCTGTTGCGCATCAAGCGCGTTCGGTGGTGAGTTTGTGCTTATTTATGTAAAATGTCGTTTCATACACAGTGATATGCAAATGATCTTGCTCCGTTAGATTTCGTATGCTTCCTGAGTGCACAATGTGACAGTTTAATAATACGATAGTTTCGATTATAAGACTGCAGTTTTTAAAGTAAAGATTTCTGAAGCTTGTTTTGCACAGCCACATTTAACGAATATACGCCTCTGGTGCAACGACCGAGTTCTTTTTATGTACCGTGGTTTGTTTATGTACAGTTTTCGGATAAACCAGGGTTTTATATTTGGGTCACAGCTGTTTTTTGCAGTCAGAGAGGATATGGCTGATGGCTGTCGCACACATGACTTTGCTTGAGAGGATTTTCCGCCTGACAGTTTGTGGAAGTTCTCCTGGTTTCTTCCTCCTCTCTATGCTCGTATATGTCCCTGCGCCAACTTTCCTATAACAGTTCCTGCAGTATTTCCATAATAGTACTTTAGGTTCAACACGAAAATTAATGTGTTTTGGTGGTCTGTTCAGCAGATCACAGGATATGCCGGAGAGGGACAGAGAAGCCCTGCTATAAGATCACAAGCTTTCAGGACAGCAGGCTCAGAGCAAGCTTTGAGGCAGCCAGACAGAAATGCAAGGAGGACGATGGAGAGCTGCTCAGTATTGAGACCGAGAACGAGCAGCGTCTGGTGGAGAGATTTGTTCAGGAGCACAGGGCCTCTGGTGGAGACTTCTGGATTGGGCTGCGAAGGAGCTCGCAATATAATGCTGATTGTTCATCACAGTATTACTGGTTGGATTACAGTCAGGCCACATTCAGGTAGGAGATCTGGAGTGAGAACATCCTGAAATATTCTTATGATTAACTGATCTGTTAGTAGGAGATATTTTGAATATTCTTCTGGTTGCAATTACAATAGATGGAGACCGAAGCTTTCAAGCTTCAAAAAGGCCACAAAACCTCATAAAAGTCGTTTATATACCAGTGTTGTTATTTTTAATTAAAACTAAAACTCCATACTACCAAAATAGTAATAATTGAAATAAAGATAAAAATAAAATAAAATAAAATAAATAAAAAAAACAGGGTTTCCTTGGGGGTCCTTAAAAAGTCTTTAAAAATTTTATATATAGTTGTGTCAAATGCAAGACTGTGAAAGGTTTTAAAAGGTACAAGCAAGTCTTAATTGTGACCCTGGACAACAAAATCAGTCATAAGTGTACATTTCTTGAAACTGAGATTTAAATATCATCTGAAAGCTGAATAAATAAGTTTTTCACTGATGTATGGTTTGCAATATTTGGCTGAGATACAACTATTTGAAAATCTGAGGGTGCAAACAATTAAAATATTGAGAAAATCGCCTTTAAAGTTGTACAAATAAAGTTTTTACATTGCATATTACTAATCAAAAAATAAGTTTTGATATATTTACAGTAGGAATTTTACAAAATATCTTAATGGAACATGATTTTTACTTAATATCCTAATGATTTTTGGCATAAAACAAAAATCTTTAATTCTGACCCATCTATTTTTGGCTATTGCTACAAATATACCCCAGCGACTCAAGACTGGTTTTGTGGTCCAGGGTCACAATTATGATCTCAAGAGGTCTTAAATTTGAGAATGGAAAGACAAGAATTACAGTATGGATTAATGTGATGATTAAACTTCAAAAGGCTATGATTATGTTTCTGCGCCACCTGCTGGTACCGAATGAATGTGCATTTTCAATCAGCCCTTCTGCTGTTTTTTGTTCAGACCAGTAAAAACCAACCCATATTTTGACACTGCAAGCACACAGAATTGTAAATGTGAACTTGTGGATTGACAAGAAGATAAAGTGTTATAATAATCTAAACAGTTAAGACAGTAAAATGTATTTGTTATTTAATTAATATAATGATTCATAATAATAGTTTAAATTAATATAATAATTGATTATTTTGATTTGTCCGTTTTCTTAAAAATGGTTTAAAGGTGGAAATGTGAAGTTAATCATTTTATAAAACTTTGTTTTTGTGAAAACCTGTATCTGAACAGTAAATTATATTTTTACAGTCATTTTTCAGTTTAATATGTTACCATATACTGCCCTGCCCTGCTATAAATATATGAAAATATATTTGTGGGTACTGTGTATATTTATTATGTATATATAAATACACACACATGCATGGATATATTTAAGAAAAAAATGTTATGTTTATATATTAAATATATTCATATATAATATTATATCTATAAAAATATATACACGTAAATACATGTAAATATTTTCAAATTATATACTGTATGTGTGTGTATTTATATATAAATAAATATACAGTACACACACATATATTATGTAAACAAAAACATATTTTGGATACGATTAATCGTTGCACAGCACTATATAAATCAAATTCTGTATTCTATTGATGTATCCTATATTCTAAATCTTTTGAATCATGAGTAAAGGATGACAGAAATTTCATTTTTTTGGTGAACCATCCTTTTAAATGAAAGCAAAATAGTTAGAGGTGTAGTATAGTTCATCCAAAAATGAAAATTCTGTCATTAATTACTCACCCTCATATTGTTACAAACCTGTAAGGCCTTTGTTCATCTCCAGAACACAGATTTAGATATTTTTGATGAAATCTGAGAGCTAGCATGTTCAAGGCCCAGAAAGGTAGTAAGAACATTGTTAAAGTAGTCCATGTGACATCAGCGGTTGTGGTGTTCTCGTGAACACGCGTCAAAGACGCACAGAAGAGAAGAAATTATTCAATTAAGTTGGTATTTCTGTTTTCTTTGCACACAAAAAGTATTCTCATAGCTTCTTAACATCACGGTTGAACCACTGATGTCACATGGACTATTTTAACAATGTCCTTACTGCCTTTCTGGCCCATAAACATGTCAGTTGCAGTGCTGTCTATGCAGGGTCAGAAAACTTTCATCAAAAATATATTAATTTGTGTTCCAAAGATAAACAATGATCTTACGAGTTTGGAACGACATGAGGGTGAGTAATTAATGACAGAATTTTCATTTTTGGGTGAACTATCCCTTTAAGGTGATATAGAATTTTCAGTGATTCTGTTGTGTTTTCAGGAACTGGCTGGTGGCAGAGCCCTCGTGTGGCCTTGATCAGTGTGTGGCGTTATTCTACAGGCCCTCATCTTCTGCTGGCTGGAAGGAGCACAACCTGTTCAAGTGGATTGACTACAATTGCAATTCTAAGAATAATTTCATCTGCAAGTACTCAGATGGTAGGTTTTTTCTTATGTTAATGTTAGCTGTCACATTAAATTATTTAATAGGTAACAAATGTGAGACAAGTATCTTTAGAGTAAACATATTATGTAAGAGAACTTGAAATGTAAACTGTGCTGCCTCCTGTATATGTTTAGAGAAGCATCCTGTCC
This sequence comes from Labeo rohita, assembly GCF_022985175.1. Taxonomy (NCBI): domain Eukaryota; kingdom Metazoa; phylum Chordata; class Actinopteri; order Cypriniformes; family Cyprinidae; genus Labeo; species Labeo rohita. The sequence goes on along the minus strand of NC_066883.1, from coordinate 20,710,080 downwards.
CCACTCCAGCAGGAAATATCACTACATTCACAGGTAAACAAATCCTTAAGTTTTATCTGGTGCGTTTGCTCCTTTTTTCCTGACACAATAATGGTTTTAATAATCTTGTTTTACCTATTAATATATAGTACATTAAAATGAGAGTGCCTAAATGATTGTGAGATAGCGTTTTTATAGTACCTTTAATTACAGATTAAACTAAATTATAGCCCACATAACTTGAAGATTTAAAGGATGGTACCAGGGTTTTACAGTCCTCAAAAAGTCTTAAAATGTCTTAAATTTGAATGTATAGTTGTATATTTAGTTGTAAATTTAAGGCCATTAAAAATCCACAAAAATTGCATTATGGATGAATGTGATGATTAAACTGCAAAAGGCTATGATTTTATCAAATAAACACAAGCGCTACACGTTTCAAATTAAGGTGCTGTTGCTTTGTGTACAGCCATTACCGGGGAAACCATAGTATTTCTGCTGTTCCAGAAGCGCCACCTGCTGGCAAAAAACAAATTTACATTTTCAATAAGCCCATCTGCTGTTTTTACACTATAAACAATGTGTAAATTTGTAAATAATTGTTTACATTCATATAATAATTGATTCTTTTGACTCATCCAGTTTCTTAGAAATGGTTTAAAGGATGAAATGTAAAGTTTATCATTTTATAAAACTTTTGTTTTTGTGAAAACCGGTATGAACTGTAAATCTTGCTTTTTACACTAATTTCACAGTTTAATATGTTATCATAGATATTATCCTACCCCACTCATATGGTATTAATTTTATTTATGCAGGTCTTAAAAAAGATCTTAAAAAGAGCTTGAGCTTAAAAATCCTGTAGAAACCCCCTGTCTTATCATTTACCAGTGTTATTGTCATTAACTAAAACTAAAACTATTTAAAATCTTTTTCAGTAGTTAAAATAAAGATTAAATAAAATAAATATTAGAGCAAAAAAATGAAGAAACCGAGATAAAAAAGTGCAAGTTCAAGCATTAAAATGAAAACTGATTTAAAACTAAACTAAAGCTAAACAGAAATATTAAAATAAAAAACAATAGACAAAAGCGTATGACAAATTAACTTAAAAATGAAAATTGAATATAATATAGTAAAAGGTAACTCAAAATATGAATACATAATATAGTACTAAAATAAAACAAAAACTTTTAATCACATGGAAAAGAAGTAACATAGATAAATAATAGATAATAATCGATAATAATGCATATCATGACCTCTAGTGGTGAAAGCGTAATTATACTTTTGCTCACTGTAGTCAGGTTTAAAATCCATAACAGGTCAATTATTAGAGGGATAGTCCACCCAAAAATGAAAATTCTGTCATTAATTACTAACCCTCATTTTGTTTCAAACCTGTAAGACCTTTGTTCATCTTCAGAAAACAAATTAAGATATTTTTGATGTAATTCGAGAGGTTTCTGACCTTGCATAGACAGCAAGGGTACTACCACAGTCAAGGCACAGAAACGTAGTAAGATAATAAAAATAATTAATGTAAAATAATCATTTTATGAAGCAATGAAAATACTTTTTGACCGTGGTAATACCCTTGCTGTCTATGGAGGGTCAGAAAGCTCTCAGATTACATCAAAAATATTTTAATTTGTGTTTTGAAGGTGAACGAAAGCCTTACAGGTTTGGAACGACATGAGGGTGAGAAATTGACAGAATTTTCATTTTTAGGTGAACTGTCTCTTTAAGGCCGAACACCATAAAAGCTTGTTTATAATTCCTCCTGATTCTTGTTTTTAGGTGTTAATGACCAGACTCTGGTGCCAAAGCACCTGCCCATTACAGTGGACAATGACAGGATAAAAACTGAACTCTCTGAGTCATCAGGTATGATATATATGATTATTTTCTGAATATTAACTTTTTAACTTTTAGTAATAATTCTGGTCTTTCTCTTAGTTTCTATTTCAGATGACACTAATATTTACTACATCCTCCTCGCCACTCTGCCTGTAATGCTGCTGTTGATTTTGGTGGTGTCAGGGGTTTTCTGTTTCAGAGTTATGTCAAGGAGGTGTGTATTGGACATTTATTAGTTTGTTGATCTCTATGAACTGTTTTGTCTGTTAGCCTGCCATTCAATATACTCTCTGTCTGTGTCTTTGCAGGAGAAAAGAACAGAATGAAATCTACGCCGTGCCAGGACAGTGGGTGCGTCCGTTAGCTCCAAAAAGTCAGAATGATTATGAATGCACCAATAAATTCACCCAGTCTGGAGCTCATTTGGAGTACATGAGCTCTGAAATTAACAGAACATTTAGTATGACATCCGCAAACACTCATTTTGAGGACTACGAGAACGTCCCGAGCCGCCCCACGCAGTGCGGGTTTGTCACGAACGACATCTACGAGACCTGCCGGAGCTCCTCGGCGGTCGAGGCCGGATGGGTAGACAATGACATCTACGGATACTAAAACGCTATACAGTGACTGGTAAAGCCTCTCGCGCTCATGTTTGATCTCATCTCCAGTCTGTATGTCTACTCTTTGATGTGACCCAGTGGGGGTCCAATGCAGGGGCGTACATTCCCATAACTGACTGTACAAAGAAGCATAAAGGTGTCATCGGCTTGTGAGCACTTCCTCTGTGGAAGCTGGCATCCTGGAACAGGACCTTCCATTTGGAAATTCACAAAACAGTGCGCTGACCTCTCAGCCCATCTCAACAACATCCGTCTGTGTCTCTGAGAATGGCCTCTCTAAAGGATACCTACTGTCGTTCCCTGGTTTTTAAAAGCTGTGGAGTTGCTTTGTAAGGTCTTTTGTGTAAAAACAGAATTAAAGGACTTGTACGTAAACATTGTTGTAACATATTGAATGTATTTTGCTTTTGGGTATCAAATTGTGATTTTGCTGTACTTGGATTGTAAATGATATGTTGTCTGTTCTTATAATAATAATAATAATAATATCTTTGTCAGATTATTTGTACTTATTCTTAAGCACAGAATAGCTTTAGATGTTTTTGTGTTTAATGAACACTCCTGGAAAACCTGGAAATGTCCAGAAAAGCAGGCCTGGAAAGGGAGAATGTACATTTTATGGTGAATACACATGCTTAACTAATTGGTAAGAACTTGAGTGCAGTCTGACCTTGAAGCAATGTAACCCTAACAAACTATTTAATTGTATGTGATAAAAATAAACGTTTTTTAAAACCTCATTCAGTGATTTTGTTATGAATAAGAACAGATCGCTACCTTTTCCACATCGTCAAATGTCACTACGGCTTGTAACTTCACATCAGGTTCAGATGAGTCATTTTCCAAACCCGTTCTGTTTTTTCACATTTTGTACCCTTTTAGTGACTGCGTCACTGTCAATTTATTGCAAATATTTTCAGCTAAACGCTATTCTTTGGAAATCAATTATTATTCATTCGAATTCCCTGACGTCAGAGCTGTAGGAGCAGTCAAGTGTTTTATTAGACCTGAGTGGCTGCAGTACATCATGTGACCGTCAGATGTCGCCATACGACAGGCCACGTAAAAAAACTGAACTACGTGCAGCTTTGAGAACATATTTGTTGCACTTATGTCATGGAGGTGTTTAAATTACATTTTCCAATACAAATCATGCACTGTCTGTAATTCGTTTCAACGCTTGCATACTCAATACGAATGACTTGTTTATTAAACTGTTGTATAAATTGTTAAATACTTTGCAGCTGATTTCGCAAACACTCATTTAATGTAACAAAATTCTGCTTATATGATTATGATTATGTAATTGAGCAAATACGTACCACGCCTGCTTTGATGTCTACAGGGTTGGGTTGCAAACACTTGACTCGGTGGCCTAGATGTGAAAATGTGATTACAAAAACACAAACATGTACATTAATGTTGCTTGCATATTATTGTAGCCCAGTTTATGCTGATTACAATGTAATCAGACTTTAGCCATTAATATGTTTTTAAGATACTGAAAAAAGCACAAATGTGAGGGCATGTCAAAACTTCTCCAGGGCCCCAAAACCCCCTCAGACCCCAGAGGGTTAAAAAAAAAAAAAGAGTTGTCAAACTGGGGTCCGGGGACCTCCAGGAGGCCTTAAGGGGTTCGTGAAAATGTTTAAATAAAAATTAAAAAAAAATTAAATGAGTAAAATAAAGCATCCAACAGTACAGTATAGTTATATTTTAACATAATGTTAAATAATAATTTAAAAACAAAAACTATCAAGATTTCCGTTGAACTTGAAAATGACGTTTCCTCACACGAGGATCGTTATATTTGGACGCTCCGCGCCATTGAGAGGATTGAAACAACCCAGACTTAAGATACACTTGCTTTTGAGATAGAACAAAGGCTGAAAAGCACAGCGTGCAGCCTTTAAACGCGAACACGTCGCCTTCGGCTCTCATTCCTCGACTGAAGTACGCGAGAGACTTTATCAAAGTTGCTGGCGGCAGGGTTTCACAGCCAGCGCTCGAGCAAACAGAGCGACGCTCTGGCCGTTGACGTAAGAGGTGGGTCTGGTCGTCTTGGAAACGAATTGGCACTGGAGTGTGGAAGCGCTTGGAAGCCCCGCCCCTTGTACAAATACCCCCATAAGCTCTGACGTCAATGCACGTCAACCAGAGAACATGATGCCTCCTGCAAGTCAACTCGTGTACTCTCGCAAACACAGCTGAAATATTAGAGCTCTATTGTATTGGAGGAGGTGGCGTGACACATCGCCGCGCTCCGAAAACGCTCTCCTGCTTCTCCTGGTAAGACTGGAGCGGACCGTCAGCGAGCACCCTGGCCGGCACACTGGCATTTCTACACGTTTTAGCTTCTGCCGACCTCGTTATCTTGAGGCTCAAGTGGCAGGTCTCTATCTTCTCACCCCAAACCCTAGTGTTTCACTAACAGCATGGTCATGGCTGACTGTCACCAAAAGCCAGTGCTCAGGGGTCCCGTCCGTGTGGGCTTCTACGACATCGAGCGGACTCTTGGAAAGGGCAATTTCGCGGTTGTAAAACTGGCAAGACATCGTATAACCAAGACTGAGGTGAGTTGAGAGAATGTATCAACTGCACACTCATACGAGAGAGTCCTCTAACTAACCCTTGTGCACGGAAAAACTACGAGATACAAGTTACACTTTTACTCACACTGGCTTTTGATTATATCGTAGTATTGTTGATACTGGCTATGTGAGAACTTGCTATTATCTACGGCTAATAAACAACCTGTTTGTCTGAAGCAGTGCCACAATTTTTTTTTTATAAAGAAGCCACCTGGAATTGATTTTTAGGATCGTTTTATAACTTCATATCATATGATATTATTGTTTTTAACTATTTTGTTTAAATGTAAAAACTTTAAAATCTGTAATTTTATTGTCAAATATTTTTTTTTATGCAGCCCATATTCAGATATATAAAATTATATATAACATAACATTAAAAACAACAAGATTTTATAGTATCAAGGGCCTTTTTGTTGCTTAAGTTGAATTTCTGACTATTGTTTTTAATAGTTTTTATGTTTATAATGTATGTAAAATATTAAAATAAAATAAGCGTTCTTATTCTAAAATAAAATCAACATCGAGCTTATATCCAGATGTATAAAATGCTTTATAAAATAACATAACATTTTTGTTCATTTCTGATCATTGTTTTTAATAGATTTTATGTTTAGGACCATTTGTTTTCAAAATGTGTTAAATATTGAAATTAAAATGTGTTTTTATTATAAAATAAAATGTTGTATTAAGCCTGTATCCAGATATATAAAAAGGTATATGAAATAACATTAAAAAAAAACAAGATTTTATAATATATCAAGGGCATTTTTGTTGCTTAAGTTGAATTTCTGACTATTGTTTTTAATAGTTTTATGTTTATAATGTATGTAAAATATTAAAATAAAATAAGCGTTCTTATTCTAAAATAAAATCATCATCGAGCTTATATCCAGATGTATAAAATGCGTTATAAAATAACATAAAAAATAATTATTTGTAATATCACAGGCATTTTTGTTCATTTCTGATCATTGCTTTTAATAGATTTTATGTTTATGACCATTTGTTTTCAAAATGTATGTTAAATATTGAAATTAAAATGTGTTTTTATTATAAAATAACATTTTGTATCAAGCCCATTTCCAGATATATAAAAAGTTATATAAAATAACATTTAAAAAAAACAAGAATTTACAATATCAGGGGCATTTTTGTCACTTCAGTTTTATTTCTGTTCATTTTTGACCATTGTTTTTAATCGCTTTTATGTTTATAACCATTTGTTTTCAAAATGTGAAATCTTAAAATTAGTGTTTTTTTAATTAGAATTCATTAAGCCAATATCCAGATATATAAAATTTTATGTAAAATAACACAAAAAACAATTAATTTGTAATATCGGAGGTCATCGTTTTTCTGACCATTTTTTTTTAATAGTTTTTATTTATAACCATGTTTTCAAAATGTGTAAAATATTAAAATAAGTGTTTTTATTATAAAATAAAATCATCATCAAGCCCATATCGAGATGTTAAATGTTCCATAAAATAACATTAAAAATCAGTAATTAATTTGTAATATCAGAGGCATTTATTTCGCTTCACTTGCATTTCTGACAATGGTCTAAAGAACGTTAACATTTTGAATAGTTTTTATGTTTATAGCTATTTGTTTTCAAAATGTATGTAAAATATTACAATTAAAATGTGTTTATTTGTAATATCAGGGGCATTTTTGTTCATTTCTGACCATGGTCTGAAAGTTTTGACATTTTTAAATAGTTTTTATGTTTATAACCATTTGTTTTCAAAATGTATGTAAAATATTAAAATTAAGATAAGCGTTTTTAATATAAAATACTATCATTATCAGACCCATATGTAGATATATGTTAATAACATAATAATAATAATAAAATAATAATAAATATCTGAGGCATTTTTATCACTTTCGGTTGCATTTTTGTTCAGTTCTGACCCTGGCCCGAAGTACGTTGACTACAATTTGGCAAAGCCTTTGTGCAGCTTTGCATGCACTGATAAACGCACGTCCAGCAGCCTAACGCCTCAATGGAAATATGCAGAGTATTCAAAAAGTGCAGGGTGTCTAAAACTAGTCAAAAAAAGACAAAGGCTGAGTACAATAGCAAGAAATTATGCTGGTTTAGTGGCCTTTAAATGTGGGCCATGCTGTTGTGCATTTGTGCAGTGGTTGCATAAGCAACGATTTTTGTGATAATGGATGTCGTCTCATCACAAAACCTGAGCTGATGTTTGTCTCACATTCCTTGCAGAGAAACCCTGCTAAGCACCGAATGCATGACGCAAGGTTACCGCGGTCACAGAAAATGTCATCAATTATTAAAACAATAATTTGACATGATTCTAGTTACACTCAGCTCTAAAACATTTGCATCAAATATTTTTTTTTAAAAACCAAGGCGGTGACCTCTGGTGACATTGTGTCGCTTTGCAGTAAAGTTTTGGTTCAGGGTGTTATACAGTAGGTGTGAGCTGTAATTTACGCTTGGTCAGAGAGCTTCTGCGGTTTTCAGTCTGTCTGCGAGTCTGCAGATGTAGAGTTTAGCATTGGCGCAGAGTGTAAGGGAATTATGATATTTAACAGGATTACGCTGTACACAGTTGATGCATCTCCGCAACGGCTGCCTTGAGGCGGCTTCATTTCTGTGGGGACGGCGCTGTCTCAGCTTCCCATCAGTCTCTTGTGTTTTGTGATTTCTCTGTTCTTCCTCTGAGCTGTCTTATACAGAATACACACGCTCTGGGTCCATGTGTCTTCGGCTTTGTGTGTCGGCTGCATTGTTCAAGGTTTCAACGGACAGTTGGATCACTGTTACTGCCAATGAGGATGACTAACCACATTCGCATATGACAGCTGATTCATAGTGATGTGCTCTAATGTTTTCAGTCAGTTACCGTTATGCTTTTCAGGGGTCAACAACAAGGCTGCCCCGGGGTCAGTGTGAGACAGTTTCAGGCCAATAGACAGAACTGTCACTTGTCTAGTATATTTTGTCTTACTTGCGTTGACATGCAATTATGGTTTTATGCCTTTTAAATGTAAACATTTGGATTTATGTGAAAAAAAAAAGATGGTTGTTTTGCAAATTCTGCTATTTTTGATGTTACAAAGATGCTGCCTTGGCAAACACAGATGATGTTTTGTTGAAATTGCGTGAAAAGAAAGCCTAGAATCATCAGTTACAATTATAAACCAATATATTTGTTTATTTTTAATCATATGCCACCCTCTGAAGTCTTTGTAAGCCTAATTTGTGAGTAATTTTGTATATATTTAAATTTATATATTCACATTTTATATATTTACATATATACACTACCAAGTTTTTGGACAGTAAGATTTTTAATGTTTTTTTTTTTTTTAAAGATGTCTCTCTTCTGCTCACCAAGCTTGCATTTATTTGATCCAAAGTACAGCAAAAACAGTAAAATTTTAAAATACTTTTACTATTTAAAATAACTGTTTTCTATTTGAATATGCAATTTATTCCCGTGATTTCAAAGCTGAATTTTTTGCATCATTGATCCTTCAGAAATCATCTAATATTCTGATTTGCTGCTAAAAAATATGTATTATTATTATTGTTGTGATGAAAACAGCTGAGTAAATTTTTTTTCAGGTTTCTTTGATGAATAGAAAGTTCAGAAGAACAGCATTTATCTGAAATAGAAATCTTTTGTAACATTATAAATGTCTTTATCATCACTTTTGATCAATTTAAAGCATTCTTGCTAAATAAAAGTATTAATTTCTATAATTTCTTTCCCAATGAAATGAAAAAATATATATATACTGACTCCAAGCTTTGAATGGTATAGTGCGTACAAAAAGCTTTTTTTTTTGGTAAATGCTGATCTTTGGATCTTTCTATTCATCAAAAAATCCTGACTAAAATGTACTCAACTTTTTAAAATATTGATAATAATAATAAAAATAGTTTCTTGAACAAGCAAATCAGCATATTAGAATTATTTCTGAATGATTGTGATGGTGAAGACTGGATTAATGATGCTGAAAATTTAGCTTTGATCACAGGAATAAATTACATTTTAAAATATATATAATAGAAAGCCGTTTTTTAAATAGTAAAAATATTTCACAATGTTACTGCTTTGCTGTATTTTGGAACAAATAAATGCAGGCTTGGTGAGAAGGAGAGACTTATTTAAAAACATTAAAACACTGTCCAAAAACATTTGACTGGTAGTGTATATTTTTAAAAATGTATATTTTTACATTTATTTTATTTTATTCTATTTTTTTTTTACTAAATTATTGTATTTTTCTGCATTATTGTATTATTATTATTGTATTCCTTACCAAAATTTTCACTGGGCTCGCCTGTTTATTTTTCAGAACATTATTTGTAATATTTTGTAATGCAGAAGTGTTGGAAAAATATACAAATTGTGGTAGGGGTGGTAAAAATATTGACTCGGTAAATGTCCCATCCGACCAGCTTTGGCATTTAAAAATATTTGTGGTTTAATGTACGTTAAGATTGACTGATATTTTTTCGAGACGTCTCGAAATTTTTAGTTTTTTATTTTTGTTATACTATGAAGATTCCTCATACTAACAGAAGGAAGTAAGCTGATGCACCACAGTGTCGTAAACCTTCATAACATAAATGTTTTATATCACTGCAATTATATAAAACACAGGTCAAAGTCTTTTACTGTGTAATCTACGCTGTTTTTTCTGTTTCTGTATACTTACGTGAACATTATTATTATACATTCAAAAGATGGATTAAGGTATAAGTGGTTATGAAATGGTAAATTACTCCTGTTCGTCTCCCATTTGTCTAGCAAATGATGAAAAGCCTGTGGGAAAATGATAAGATAATTTGTCTCATTAGCCTACTTCAGTAGTTAAGCCGTTAACCAGACGCTCAGGTGCGTATTAGCTTTGCTCACGTGTATGCTGCCTTTGATCCGCGCTGGGGCTTGTGAAGACTGGATCGACTTGCGCTGCAGACAGCAGCAAGACTAATGAATTTCACCGAGTTGCTCGAGGCATTAGGATCCGTGCCAATGAAAGTGTGTCTCTGTGCCCTTTGTTCAACAGGTGGCTATAAAGATCATCGACAAGACCCAGCTGGATGCTGTAAACCTGGAGAAGATCTATCGCGAAGTACAGATCATGAAAATGCTGGACCATCCGCACATCATTAAACTGTACCAGGTAATGCCTGTCTAGAGTCCCAGACCATTTCCTGCCAGCACTGTTGGCTATTATATGAGAAATTGCTTGTGGCGCTTCTCGTTTTTAAGTTGATTTGGATAAAAGCATCCGCCAAATGACTAAATGTACAACAACAACAACAAAAACTCTATTAAAACAGTATGTTTTTAAGAGGAATGTACCGATGTGGAATTTCTGGGCTGGTAACTGACAATCTACAGCTTGTTTTTCCTGGTCCAATAACTGATTATCTTATTTTTTTTATGTTTTGAGCCTTCAGTCTGGTTAGCTAGCTAGCTAATTGATAATAAATAACACACACTTAGCGCTAAGTAGCTTTTTTATAACAATGCTTACAATGCATACAGTTAATCTGAATTCTGAAATGGATTCATTAGTCAGGCTTTTTACCATAATAAGCAGTGTATCAGCTGATTCACAACCAATTAGACGACGTATCACAACGTTTTCTGCAACTGCCACTAGGGGGTGAAATGCGGCAAACGTTTGTGAATGGCGTAGAAAGAGAGATGACTTTAGATGTTTATTTGTGGGAGTGTTGAGCCAGGACTTGTTCTTGCATTAATAGACACCAAACAGAATGGAACAAAACAGACACTTATAGCGTAAGATGCTAAAAGGCAAAACGAACAAAGAAGTCCTTCTGACATGTATAAACACAGATTGACAATTAAATAATATTAGTGGCAGATCAGGCAAACAGACCAAGTCGTATACAGATGTGTTTGACTCAGTAATTCTTACTGATACATAAGATTGTGAGGTTGGGTCTTTAATTTAAACTGTAGTTCCAATGTCTGTATCAATAATTACATTTCTCCAGTAAACATTATATGATATACCATGTAGTTCTCTAATCTCACCATATTACCAGCCATCAAGCCAAAGTTAATAGCTAACTACTTTTCACAGTAAACTTTCACATCAACACAGTTGTCCATCTGGAAAAAGCCTGTTTTCTTAACTAGAGATCATTCACACTTTAGAGTCAAAGTCACACAAACACTTAGAAGATGAGATAACTTCTCCCCCAGTGTGACTTCACTGCAGCATTATGTAAGACTTTAGGTCACTTTGGTTTTTGGGAATGGGAATAGCGCTTCCTTATTATACAACGTAGCGGCACTAGTCCAAGCCCTTGCCGTGTAATCATAGTGTATCATTATTTCCAACGGTTACTCCATTCAAACGGCATGGGTCAATTAGTCATTTCCTTTCAGGCCTCATAAACAGAGGGCAGCTCTGCAGGGCCTGCCGTCTCATCTCTAACCCCCGGTTTCCCTCTGCCCCATCTGCCACGGCTCAGGGTCCTAACACCAAGCAGCTGCTCCGCACACGCACCCTCATGTACACGTAATGCAGCAGCAAATGGTCCGTATTTACTGTGTGATCTGCCTTTATTCACACGTCATACTTCAGTAGCATTACATGCTGGCTTTTTCATTGGTTATATCAGATGGGATCACATATGTGCATATGTGGCACACATGCATTTCAAGCACAGCAATCATAATCAAATTCTTTATGAAGCATGAATATATTAATGTTAAAACACTATATATAATTAATGTAAAACCGCACATTCGCACATTTTTTTTTCATAATACATTTTTTGAAATATTAATTTATATTGCAATAATTTCACATTGAATCTTCAAATTAATGTAGAAACAACATCAAGAGAGTATATTTTTAAGATTTGTTAAATATTTTTTTAGGACTGAAGGTGAGTATCTGTGATGCTAATATTACTGATGTCTCTAGGATGTCTTTTTTTAAAATAATATCTAACCATTGACTGTAGCCATTAAACATTACGGTATAATTCAATACAGTAAAATAAGAGCTATTCATTTTAACATTTATTACGCTTTAAAAAAAAATAACTTCTAATTGAATAAAGTTAAAGTAAATACTAACTTAAATATAGATGAATCCTTAAAGCTACAAAAGTTATTTATTTCCTCTTTTTTGTGTTCTTTGATTAATAGACATCACAGTAGCTGGGTTATTAGGTTATTTGGCTGCTATTACTTTAAGAGCTGCCGCTGCCGAACCTGACGCATAGTTTTATTTGTGCTTTACCGTGAGATGATTGAATCGTGCATGCTACAAGCACAGTGTAACGGCTGACAAGGCAGGTAAATTTGTTTTCACTGATGTATAGCCAGACAACAACTCATCTGACCGCAGTTCACTGTTCTTCTACTGAAGCTCCCTCATCACCTGTGCTTGTTTGACTAGCGCCTGGCGCTGAGGTGAAGTGCGCGTCTGAAATGTCTCCCGTTTGATGTGGTCATAAAGACATTCTGTGACTACATAAATGCACTTCTTGTCAAGAAGAAAAGAGACTGAAGCAGCAGTTGTGAGTGGGGTGGCCAACCATAGTCCCGACCCTGCGTTAAATGTTTTTAAAGTGGAGTTTATTATAGTATTTATATATATATATATACACATACTAGTGTGCTCAGGATCAAATAAACACTGGATTTTCAAAAGTATGTGAAAAATGAAAAGTTTGCGGCACAGAATCTTTAAAATATGTCAGAGTTTTACGCATCGGTCTATTATTGTGGCGACAAAGTTCCCAGACTTTCTGCCGTCAGTCTGAAGGTCTGACTACGCGAGATTACCCCCTGATAGTTGACTAACCATTAGTCGACGAGAAGAGGCTTGGTCGACCAAAATTTTTTAAAAATTCCACAGGAAAGAGCAAAGTCATGCAGTCCGTGACTGATAAATCATTAAAAGCTAGTCTATGTGGTAAAATAGTACATCGAGCAGGACATACAAATGCTCACCTATCATTCATCAACCTCAAATATGGCTTTTCATCTGAAAGATGTACTGTATGTAGTAGCAACTTGGCAGCTTAATGTAATGTTAACCAAGAAAATGTGCGCTATTAAAGTGTCTGTGTAAAGAGTGTGGAAGCTGAACAGCAGTGCATGACAGATGGCGGCACCGGTGTGGTCACTTGCTCTTTAAATACTTCGTAATTTTTGGTCATACACATAAAAGTAATCTTTCAAATCTGTAAAGACTGATGCATTTATTTGTGTGCACTCAGAATAACAACAAAACGTTGCGCTTTTGTAAAATAATGAAAGCAAACAGGATGCGCTTTCTGCTGTCCCAGTCTCTGTGAACTTGAGTGTGAAATGAAAAAATATGACATGACAAATATATCAACAGAGAGTGAGACGTCTACTTTTAATTCAAATAGCATATAAATATTCTCAGGAATGTAGTGTGTATGAAACACGTATACCAGCGCGTCACTACTGTGGACATGACAAGTCAGTGTCGCTGACTTCATCTCTTATGCCGAAAACAAAGAAAGCGCTAGTTTATCTACAAATTATTAAAATGTTAATGCAGTCTCCATGCTGTTTTTCCCTGACACGTTTATAATTATTATATCCACCGGCGTGCTGTGGAGTGTTCATTAGGCTATGTAAGCAATTAAAAGCTGATTATTAAGATTTATATGGTTTATTAATAAACGTGCAACTAATAGTCAATTAATGATTAAAATGAACGATTAGTCGACCAGAAATATTTTTAGTCGAGTGCAGCCGTAACACAGACACAGTGTTTGGGGTAACGCATCACACGTTATGTGAGTTATGTAATCAGATTACTTTTTTCAAGTTCTAGTAAAGTAACACATTACTTTTTAAAAGTTACTTTATTTTCCAGTTTATTCACTGACACCTCTTCTGTCCCGTATTAAGAGAAATTGGGAGTGAAGCTTCAGCGTAAGACTTATTACTTTTACTTTTGGTGTGAAAGGGCCTTTACAGTTGCCAAAAATATAACCTTTGGGTTTTTTTGTTATTAAAAAAACTAATAAGCAAGCCTAATCCAGGTGAGAAAAAGTAATGAAAAAGCAACATAATGCGTTACTTTCCATAGAAAGTAATTAAGTAACATAATATTGTAATATTATATTACATGTATATTATTACATAATATTTTTTACACGCACACACAAACTTTAAACTTTTTGTTTCAAGGTTTTATATGAAACAAAGATTACTGGAGCATGTTTTAAATGAAAATACTTTTATACATTTCAGTTTTCTACAACAGTTCTTTTCAATTGTTTATGAAATTTACTAGCAATTGTTTCTACAGCAAATTACTTTCGGTGTATCTGAATAGGCATATTATGTAATTTCGAATTGATTTATAGTCCTCTTTTGTTGACAGTTATCTTTGGCAACAGTGTGACCCATCCCTTAATGTAATATGACTAACCACTGCCGGTGTGTCACATAACCGACAGCCAACTAGTGTAGATTCAACTATTCACATGAGATAATTTGAGGCATTTCCAGTTATTTGCTTATTTGGCAGCTGATTGGGATAAGAAGTGCTTTGTGATCAGTGTGTTCTGAACAGCTCTGAGATCACAGCTTCCATCGAAACATGTTTCTGGAAAGGAGAATTAGTTTAGGAGTTTAAAAGATGATTCATATTCTGGCCTAGTTGCTGATTTTATTAGTCAACTCCTGTAATGCCTTTAAATGGCAAGAGCAGAAAAACCCCTACAAGTTGAGCCCAGATAAGGCTGATTTCCACAAAACCCTCTCTGTACAGATGAGGCCGACGTATGCGTATAACTGTATAGATGGCCGACAGTAGTGTTTATGTGGGACTCTGTGAATGTTTCTGAATTATAACATGCCGCTTCTCTTCACTACATTTAGGTCTATTCATCTTTTTGTTTTCTTTGGCTAATTCTGGAGTCCTCCCACACATTGCTGGCTCTGACACTACACTGTGAATCGAGCATCCCACTCTGATTCATGTGTGTTTCATTATAATACTGTGAACTCAATGGGATACTTCAGATTTCAACTGAATGTAGCAGTCATTTTATCACTCAACCCACTTTTTGCACTCGCTTTGTGGTTTATGTGTATTTTGGATCTATCATAGTGTCAAAGAAATGGAGGTTTTGCATGTAAAGCATTATTTTTTCATTCTCACACAGGTCATGGAGACCAAGAACATGCTGTACCTTGTGACCGAATACGCCAAGAATGGGGAAATTTTTGGTAGGTAGTACCAAACATGTACAATGCAAATTTTGGTTCCTGATATGAAATATTTCGCATAATGAATAAATGTTACTATAATAGCAGCTAATATAAACTGGGTCTAAATATCAATACATCGTTGCATTAATGTTGTATTCACTGTTGGTATTTTTTATTTCATGTTTGGATGTTGTTGTTCTCGCTCTTGTTGTTGATTCACAATGATATGATGCTTTGCCTCTGTTGTCTGCCAGACAGATCTACCTCTTATCAATTTCACTGTACGTTTATCCTGATTCAACATCACCAACACAGAGAAAGTGTGTATTTAGACTAGCATCTTGGTTTCAGATGATAGTGACAAAGGTCAGGCTGAAATTAGCTCAGGCGAGGCAAACACAGTCTGTGTGAATAACCATCATAGTCACAAGCAACAAATGTGTCAGTGATGATGATCATATTCTGACAGCTCAGCTGTCTGTCTTTCCGTAGCTCTGTTCTGTCTGACACACAAGCTCAAAGCTAAGAGCGAAACTGAAGGTCAAAGAAAATTAAAGGAGTAGTTCATGCAAAAAATTTATTCTGTCATCATTGACTCCTACTCTTGTTATTCAAAGCCTGAGTGACTTACTTTCTTCCACTGAATACAAAGGGAGAATACGGCCTGCCTGTTTTGGTCAGAGTGAATGGGGACTGACGTTTTAATGCTTCAAAAAGCATCCGAAATGCTTATATTCAAGTCTTCTGAAGTCATACGATCACTTCTTGAGACAAATGCACTGAAATGTAGGTCCTTATTCACTGACAATCTTCCATTTGGTTCTTCCCATAAAGCTACTGCATGACTTCTGAGGATCCTATGGATTGCTGTCATGTTATCGTATAGTGTACTTTTCAGTGTAGCCATTCATTTTTATTACAGTGTATGGAAAAAAGGATAGGATATTCTGCCCAGACATTCTTTAAAGGGAGAATTCACCCAAAAATGCAAATTACCCTATGATTTACTCACCCTCAAGCCATCCTCTGTGTATATGACTTTCTTCTTTCAAACAAATACAACTGGAGTTATATTAAAAAATGTTCTGGCTCTTCCAAGCTTTATGATGGCAGTGAATGGGTGTTAAGACTTTGAAGCGCAAAAAAGCGCATCCATCCATCATAAAAAGTACTCCACACAGCTCCGGCAGGTTAATAAATGCCTTCTGAAGCGAAACAATGCATTTGTGTCAGAAAAATATCCATATTTAAAACTTTATAAACCATAATCTCTAGCTGCCACTAACTGTTGTAAGCACTTTGGACATAGGCGTAGTGTAAGCTCCGGTAAGAAGTCACGACCGCAGAACCACAGAGGACAGAGCAAAACAAAACACCGGTCATAATTTGTTTAAGTACAAAATAAGGATTTTTTAAGAAAAATGTCAGAGGATTTGAAATAAGCCAAGAGGAGACTGGTTTTCCTTTGCTGTAAACAAAACTTTGTTCTCATGAAACTAGCATCGTCCTACGTCCTCCACTGGAACGCCACTCTCTCATGAACGCACGTAAAAAAAAAATGAAAACAAATACAATATAACATATAATATGTATAAGACAAGTTTGTACAAGATGTAGTTGTAGTTCATGCATTTTTTCTGCAAAGATATTTAACAAATGATTTAACATTTACATCATGTTGACAACTTCATGTGTGGTGCACTTGGAATAGAATTTTCTTTTATTAGAGGGTTAACAAACATGGATGCACTTTATTGGACTTCAAAATCTCAACACCCATTCACTGCCGTTATAAAGCTTTATAACTAATATAACTCTAATTGCATTCGTGTGAAAGAAGAAAGTCATATACACCTAGGATGGCTTGAGGGTGAGCAAACCATGTAGTAATTTTAATTTTGGGGTGAACTATCCCTTTAAATAATTTACACAGAAGACCGTCATACTGGTTTGGACCAACATGGGTGTAAATAATCAAAATTTTCGTGTTTAGGTGAACTAACTCTTTAAAAATCACTTGTCTGTGATTCTTGAAGGTGAACGTGGTGTACAAGTAGACTACATCACTCTCAGTGACTGATCTCTTTGACTTTGTAGCAGCAGCTGCTGTGCACCACCTGTGAAAACTCACATAATCATCACACATTATTCTTACATAACACTGTGTCTGTTTCACAGTACACGGCAATGTGATATGGTACCAAGAAATCGTTCCTACCCTGGGGAGTTGAGTTTTTTTTTCTTTTTTTGTACGTGAGTTTGATGCGTTTTAAGGGAAATAGCTGTGGATAGTGTAGCCCCGCCTACAGCGCAATCCTATTGGTCCAAAACTATATTCAAACATATGTTCTAATTGGCTGTTGTTGCTGTGCTGCACTGTGTAACGTCGCGGACAGACAAATGACTTAACACAGTTTTATTTCAGATGTATTTTTTGTAAACATGTTTGTCATGCATATTCTGTCTGGTCAGCCACCAATCAGCACGCTCATACTGGTAAAGAGTTTTATTGCTAGACGTTTAGCATGATTCTTTTACAATCTCGCGGTTGTGGTGTACTTTGTGCGGACACCATGACCCTGGTTGTTGGATGTGACAACAGCCTCGCTGTTTTGAAAGAGATATAAAGAGGGATGTCGTGGCTGGGGCAAACCAAATGACTTGTTCCCGCCCAAGTGTGCTACAGGGTGAGATAACAGCCAAATGTCCTATAGAGACTACAAAGAGGTCAAAGAAATAAAAAAACAAATAAAACGATCTGTCGACATAGCATAACTAACACTGACATGACAGTTTTTGTTGAGATTACCACATAATTACTGTACTGAGAGGCCATGCTGTCCAGCTATTGTGATTCGCAGTTGCACAATATGATTATGCAACCTATTTACAGCATGTGCCATCGCTATCAAGACTAAATGTCTCCAGTTAATCACAAATTATGAAAGATACTTTTTGCAAGCGTTCACACCAAGTGGTGTGCGCTTGCATCACACTGAATCTAAGCTATCTTAACATAACACAGGCAATCAGAGACAGGGATAAAAGAGAGAGGAGAGAGAGCTAGAGCAGCATTTGGTGCTGTGAAGTGCCGGGTTCGGTCCCCCGTGGTGGAGCTTAGCAGCGCAGAAGCCCACCACGAGAGCCTGTCTGCTCCACCAGCACCGCAGAGCAGAGCCGAAGCATTAGAGGGACCTGGAAACTGGGTCAGCTTCGAATAAGTAGGAGCTGCAGAAACGCACAGGCAAAGCAGGAGAGAGAGGGAAAGCTAAGGGACATTGATTTGAATTTTGGAAGTGGAGGGGAGAAATGTAGGCCATGCATATTTTAATAAAAACCAGAGCTGGAGAAAAGGTTCTTTTTCAACATGTCAGCTGATCGGTCTTGACACCCGTGTCTGCCCTGAGCCTCTCTATCCCTGCCTTTTGCCCTCAGGCTCTATTTCTAGTCTGTCAATTTTAGGTTTTGAGCATTAGTAACGGAAGTATAGGAAAACTCATAATTCCTGTCTAGATCATTCATGACTCACTGGGAAGAGCGTACATGTGTTTGAAGAACAGAAGAAATGTATTCTGTTTGTTGGAAATGGTTTCGTTTATTTGTTTATGCGTGCAAGAATCCTCTAACCGAAAATTACAAAATATACACTGCTGTTCAAAAGTTTGGGATCAGTATGATTTTTAATGTTGTTTTTTTTTTTGCTTGTTTGTTTTTTCAAAGAATTCTCGTGCTCACCAAGGCATTTACTTAATCAAAAATACAGAAAAAGAACAGTAAAATACCATTAGTTTTTTGTAAGTGACAATACTGCCAGAACAAGGTTCAGCTAGTTCATGCTTTAAAACCCCTAATACACAAGCCCTGCAGTAAAATGCATCTTGCTGGGAAGAGGAAATGCTCTTTCTCCTCTCACGTGCCTCTTCAAGGCAGTTACTCAGTCCATGCAACTGTGGCTGCTCTGGTTAGTAAGGGTCAGTAGAGAGGAACTCCAGTTGCACTACTTATAAAAGTAGAAGCAACTTTTAATTAGGTCAACTGGCCAGCTCATGCTCTTTTAGGACTAACTTGTTCATGCTCACATGGCAAGAAAAAAAATCTAGATTATTTTAGAGGGTTGATGTACCTGGTATGCTGGCACCAGAATGATATGTTGTCCTGTTGGCCAAAGTCCACAGACTATGATTTAGTGGGGGGTGATTACAGCCGGTTGAGTGGTATAAAGCAGAGTGGATGAACATCTTATCTCAAAGTAGATTCCTGCCGGACAGTTGACACAAATATGAGACATTCCTATGTCAGGTGTGTTTTTTGATTAGCAGCATAGTCCTAAAAAAGTCTAAAATGAAGCACAATTTCAGAATGTTACATCTGGTATCTAATTAGTTTGCTCAATGAATTTTACATTTGTGTATATATATATATATGACCCTGGACTACAAAACCAGTCTTAAGTAGCACGGGTATATTTGTAGCAATAGCCAACAATACATTGGGTCAAAACGATCATTAAAATTAAAATTTAATGCTCATTAAAATTCCTACTGTAAATATATCAAAACTTAATTTTTGATTAGTAATAAACATTGCTAAGAACTTCATTTTGACAACTTTTGAGGTGATTTTCTTAATATTTTAAATTTTTATTTTTATTTATTTTTATTTTTTTTGCACTCTCAGATTCCAGATTTTCAAGTAGCTGTATCTTGGCCAAATATTATCCTATCCTCGATGTTCGATGGCACAAGAATGTCAGTACATAAGAAACAACGATGGAACCTCTTTTGTGCAGAACTACAAAATCTTAAGTTGACAGTTTAACAGCGGAGCTCAAGCCTTCGTTACTAACTCGAAAATGTCACTTTAGAACTAATAATGAAGTAACTAGTAACGTACATAAAATATAACGTGATCCCCTCAGCCAAAACTGTTTGCTCTGGAACAAATAATAGATTAAGGAGACCAAAGATTGCCTGTTAGATTTACCCAAAATGAACTGTATCTCATGTTTAACCACAAAAGGAGACATCAGATCAAGCGAAAATTCCAGAAGACCTGGCTGAGGTAAGCCTGCTCTCGGCGGGTTCATGAGCGCTGAATGGCCGCTGATGCCGTAGAGCTCACGAATGTCAAAGTAAATTGTCAAATAGATGTTATCTTTATTAAGAAAACCGCATATTTGAAGTCTAAACAAGTACATTTTCACCTAAAAAACTGTTAAAACTACTTTCCTTGACACAAAAACAGTAATATTTATAAAATTATGCTAGATTTGGGCATCCACTCTAACACTCGCTGTGAGAAATTCTGCGAACGGTGAAATGGTTGGACTGCTGTTATTACTAGAATATCACACTCCTTTCGGCCAATCAGAATCAAGGACCAGGATGAAGTGTTGTATAAAATATACACCCGTTCTTCACCCCAAATTAGCAGGTTCATGACTTCTTCCACCCGTAACGATATTACTGCTCGGTCCCTCTGCCGTATCGGCTCAAATGCATAAGCAGTTGGACTTATTGTGGGCTTGACAGTCCTTTCAAGTTCCTCCATTTCAAAACAAACATTCGAATAGTAAAGAATATAACTTTACTGGCCACACTGTGGTACTGCAAGATGGTGGCACCCTTGCTCTAAAAGCTATAATAAAACTTCCTTTTGTCTCTAAATTGGTTACTTTACACCGCGTCCTAACTACACGTGATGCAATGAGATTCCAGCGACAAGCAATTTGGCTGTTCATACCAGATGCGATGCAAAAACGGGCTATGCAGAAAATGACGCCTTAAACACACTGCCATGTACCCACAGTTGCTCTGCCAGCCCACCTCAGTGTAATCCCAAGGCGAGTATGGAATGGAATGTGTGAGGACTGTAGGTTTGGCCACGGGCCGAGGCCAGGGACTGACCCAGCACTTTAGGGTGTGGTGACCACATGATTACACCATCCGGGGGGATGTTTACCCCACTCACACACCACAGAGCCTCCTTATTGTGGCTCATCAATCTCTGCCACTAGCCACACCACACCACTAGAGTCTTTCCCGGTACAACATGTGGTCATGTTTTTTTTTTTTTTTTTTTTTTTTTTTTAAAATTATTGCCTTTTTCATTTCTTATTTTATTGTGACCCATATTACACTAGTACCTGTGCAGAATGTTTAATTGATTCAGGTCTGTGCTTTATGCATTTGTGATGTTTAGTTAACCTCACTTCCTCTTTATTTAGACTATCTGGCCAAGCATGGACGGCTGAGCGAACCAGAGGCACGACGCAAGTTCTGGCAAATTCTGTCTGCTGTTGAGTACTGCCACAATCGAAACATCGTTCACCGGGACTTAAAGGCGGAGAATCTGCTGCTAGATGGACACATGAACATCAAGATTGCTGGTAAAGGCTGCCATAGTTAATCATCTAAAATTTTGATACAGCTGCTTTATATTATTTTATGTATTACATATCATTTTATTATTTATACTGTATTCTTTTTTAGATATTATAATACACATTTACCCAGTTTGATATTATATCATATATAATTTATGGCTTTAATAATTGTATTTTATTATGTTATTATACATAATATAATAAATGCACAATGAAATGATTTTTTTAATTTATTTTACTTATGCTTTTTATTTATGCAATTGGGTAAATGCACAAATAAAAAGCATAAATAAAACAACCTTTGTGTGTGTGTTTGCTTTTATCAACACTGAACATTATTTAATTTTGTTGCACCTGTGTACACAAAACTGACCCGAAAGTTGGAGTCATAATGGTTTGGTACTTTTGGTTTGGAATTTCCCTCAGTTTAGAAAATCTTCACCTACATTTTTGCGATTTCGCCATAGTTAATTACAGGGTGTGATAGACAATTTATTAATCAAAGCTCTACTGCTTAGGATGATGACTCAGGTACTGCTCAGTTGGTGGAGCCACAACTTGCGTCAAGAGCACACAGGTGCTTTTTGTGCTGAGCTATATATACAGACTAGGGTTATTTACAACTCATTTGAGCAATCAAGAGGTGAGCCAGGCTTTGAACATCGCAGCCATGCAAGGCTCTCGACGAAAGGAGAGCTTCCCACACACATATGTGCACACATATTCACACGCAGACCAAACATTGTCAGTTTCCCTGACACGTCAACCCTTCCCAAACTCCACAATCATGATATGGTATATTATGATATTTGGAGCAGCAAGTAATGCAGTGGCCGGTCACAGAGGGGTGTCCCGCAAGGCTTTGTTAAAGGACGTTTTTCTTTTCACCGTCATGCGGCACACAGTCAGCCTCTTAGAAGATGGCTGAAGCTGGGTCACTCAAAGAAAGGTCATCAGCCTTTTATGTTCCACTTCAAACATTTATGTGCTTGCGTCATGACTGATAAGAGTATTAGCTATGAATACATTTTTCCATATTATACAGATACACTACCAATCAAAAGTTTTTGAACAGTAAGATGTTTTTCATAAAATAAGCTCACCAAGCCTGCATTTATTTGATCCAAAGTACAGCAAATTTTGAAATATTTTTACTATTTGAAATAGCTCTTTTCTATTTGAATAAATTTAAAATGTAATTTATCAAAGCTATATTTTCAGCATCATTACTCCAGTCTTCAGTGTCATGATCCTTCAGAAATCATTCTAATATGCTGATTTGCTGTTCAAGAAACATCATTATTATTATTATTATTATTATCATTATTTAAAACAGTTGAGAACATCAGGATTCTTTGATGAATAGAAAGATCCAAAGATCAGCATTTATCTGAAATAAAAAGCTCAGTATATTTTTATTTTTATTTTTTGGGAAAAGAAATTATAGAAATTTATACTTTTATTTACCATGGGTGTATTAAATTGATCAAAAGTGATGATAAAGACATTTATAATGTTACAAAAGTTTTCTGTTTCAGATAAATGCTGTTCTTCTGAACTTTCCATTTATCAAAGAAACCTAAAAAAGTTCTACTCTGCTGTTTTCAACATAATAATAATAATAATAATAACTGATTTTTGTGCAGCATTATTTCTGAAAGTTCATGTGATTAGAGTAATGATGCTAAAAATGTAGCTATGATCACAGGAATAAATTACATTTAAAAATATATTAAAATAGAAAAGTGTTATTTTAAAAAGTAAAAATGTGTCAAAATGTGACTGTTTTTGCTGTACTTTGGATCAAATAAATGCAGGATTGGTGAGCAGAAGAGAATTCTTTAAAAAACATAAAAAAAACTACTTTTGACTGGTAGTGTATTTAGAACAAAATGTTTCATTTTATAGTGGTTTTGCATTGTGATTACATGACATATTAAAGTGTCAAAGAATGAAGCAAGAGAAAAGTGTACGCTACAACTGTTTTTCCCATAAATCATGTTGAATGAGCAAACCTGTGGGAGTGAGAGACTTCCTGGGGGTGGCCAGTGATTGGGAAACCGTATGAAAATTGTTAGGATTGGATCCCCCGAGATCTTTACACAATCGACCTCCAGCACCAATCCAATGCACAGCGTGCTACGTATGTCCACTGCATAACGAAATTGTGAGAGCCGGAGCTATTGACCTCAATAAAAGCTTTTATTTAAAGTAACAAAAAGATCAGCCCTGCCTGCCTGTAAATATGGCACTAGCCACTGTTTTCCAAGCTGCAGGAGTTAAGCTCTGGGGGCCGGATGAGATTGAGTGATTCCTGTATTGAATGTTGAGGCTCACTCCTGCGATGTCTGCCGCTGGACTGCCTAGAGCATTGACGTCAATTCCTCCTGCTCAGCATTCAACTCATGAAGTGGGTCAGCTCAACTGATATGGACCCATCATACTGGCTTCTTACATCACAGTCACAATGTAAAATGAACACGGCTGCTTTTTGTCTTTTCATTGTTTTACATTTTTTTTTATGAGGCCGCTGAAGCTTTGATTCTAGACAAACTATTAATACTGGAATAAAAAGAAAGAACAATCAGAAGATTTGACATTGCAGTGATAATTTCACCCTGAATTACTTAATCCTACATTAATATATATATAAATATATATACATTAATATATATATTAAAAGCATAGTAGCCTGTGCGTTTAAGATTGACCGTTGTACACAAGGACTCAGTATTGTCTGACAGCCATATTTGGCCATCTCACACCACTGTCTTCGACTTCTGGCAGTCGTGGCCGTTGTATCTAATCTATGAGCACTTTGTAAAGCTCATCCAACCCATTAAAGCCAGAGTGAAGTGGTGATGATGGTTTCCATCTTCAGGGTTTTGCACGGCATGATCCACTAAACCCTGTTACAGATGCTGCTCAGCCTGTGTGTTGGCTTAGCGACCCTCTGTTCCTTCATCGGCTGTTGTCAGCATACCACGTTATACAACATTTGCCAGTAGACGTAGCGTGGTACTGTATAATTCAATTTAGTCGCATGGACATTTTAAGTGACCTTATGTAATGTAGTCTGATCTTTTCTCATCATTTACACAACGATACAGCTTGGTAGTCATAATTAAAGTATAAATCAAGTCACAGTTTATTTCTTTTATCTAGACCCCATAAAATTTTATCAGTGCAGTTTTCTTTCCTTGACGTATTTTCTGTTGAAACAAGAATTTAAGATTAACATTTAGAAGGGTTTGAGCCTTTTGTAGGGCCCTATGGAATCCATTTTATTTTTTCTGGACTGTTTCAATGGTGAAATTAAATTTTAATCATCGAAAAGGATGTACAAACGAGGTCAAAAGTTTACACCCTCCTTTCAGAATCTGCAAAATGTTAATTATTTTACCAAAATAAGTGGGATCATAGAAACAGCATGTTATTGTTTATTTAGTACTGACCTGAGTAAGATATTTCACATAAAAGATGTTTACATATAGTCTACAAGAGAAAATAATAGTTGCATTTATAAAAATGACCCCATTTAAAAGTTTACATGCACTTGATTTGAATACACAAAAATACTGGAAAACCAAAGAACTTGTGGGACCTGAAGGATTTTTCTGAAGAACAGCAGGCAGTTTAACTGTTCAGGACAAGTAAGGGACTCGTGAACAACTATCACTAAACAAAAAACACAGCTGTGGATCATTCAGGTAACAACACAGTATTAAGAATCAAGTGTATGTAAACTTTTGAATCCCTCTTATTTTGTTAAAATAATTAACATTTTGCAGATTCTAAAAAGGGGGTGTAAACTTTTGACATCAACTGTATAATTGCTTCAAATCAGTAAACTTACAATATTAAACAGCAATTTATTAAAGGTTTAACAAAAAATTACATTTTAAGGCCCTTTGAAATATTTTTTTTTGTACCAAATTCTTCCATTAATTTTCTAGATTCCATTTTAACGGTTTCATTAAATACTAATAATTAAAAGCATCTCTAATTTATTGTTTTTATAATTTTTTTTGTTGTTCTAGAAATACTGTGTTGTGCATATACATTTTTCTGCTAAATAATTTTTCTGCTAAATAATACTTAAAAAATGTAATGATATTACTACTACTAATAATAAAATAATAATATTTCTGTCATGATTTCTTCGTTAAACCAAACATTTATTTTGACTGTTGCTGTGAAGACATTTAAGTTTCTGTTTGTTTTTACTAAAAAGAAATGGTAAAATGCCCACGAAGTGACTCTCAGAGCAGTTCTAGAGATTATGCTTGTGTGATCATGTACTCAGATTGAGGCGACGTAGGCTGAAACCACTGCGAGCATCATGTGCGCTTCAGTATGTGTTTGCTAAACCAAACTGCGTGTCTGTGCCAATTATTCACACAGACACGCAAAACATGCCTATTTTAAATGGTATTTTACAGCTTAATATTCACACACACTAGTTCATATCATATTTTGATAAGTGTACTGACCTACTTTTGATGTATCCATCCAAAATTTGGTGAATTACATGAAATTATATACAGTAAATAACATTTTTATGACTGGATTCTGCGATTCCGCCTGCATTTTCCGTATTGTGAAAACCACAGGGCCCTACTTTTATAAAATAGCCGATAGGCTTTAGTTACACCACAGTCATGAACATTATTCATTATTTTCTAGTCCGTTATAGGCAGTGTTAGAGTAAGTGATATTTTAATTCTAGAAAGCATTTGATTGGAGAAAGATCTGTAGTGCAGGATGAATATTTTTGCTCTGTTTTCGATAAATGTATAAAGTCATTTTAAATGCTTATATCGAAAAATTATTTTTTTTAGGAGAAAACTAGCATATAGCTGATCTCAGACACACATTTAGTTTTCATTCATAAAAATGCTCTCTATATAAAAATTGCAGTCTGACTGTACCGCAGGCAAAATTACACACTAATAGCAAAGTTTGTTTGGAAATGTTTTTTTTTTTTTTTTTGGTAATGGCCTCTCAGGCCTCTCACTAATATTAGTCATCAAAGTAGAAAAGTGGGCTGCAAAAGCATCGTTCTGGTGAGCTTTGAGGATGTGTGGAGGAAATGTGTTTTTTGGCTTAGGTTATTAGAGAAGGATGTTTTTGCAATGTCTGTACTTTCAGAGTCATGGGTAATTTAAGGCAAGCTTTACACCTCTGGTTCATCAGTAAACTGATTTCGCACAGCAATTACGGTTTGCGAGTAGAAGGCTATTATATTTCCCAACTTTTGACGTTTGATGACAAATGATTCACACACTTACAGGATCCATTATTCATTTTTCACCGCATTTGCCAGAAGTGGGTAAACTGAGGAAAATTTAACAGGCGTAAATATGTCTCGCCAGTCATGAACCTGTGTTTGGCATTATTATTAATGAATATTTTATTCATATAACCATCTGGAATTTTAAAGTTGAGACTTCCAGCACTGGAAAAGTCATGGAAATGTAATGTACACTGCCTTTCAGAAATTTGGGGCCAGTATGAATTTCGTTAAAGAAATTAATACAAAGCAAAGAATTTATTAAATTGATCAGTACTGACAGCATAGCTATTTATATTTATATTTATATTTATATTTATATTTATATTTATGTTACAAGAAATAAATGTTAGTCTTTTCAACTTTCTGTTTTGGATAATGAATAAATTTACATTTTAAAATATATTAAAGTAGAACGCACCTAAATTGTATTAACTGTATTTGTGAGCATAAAAGACTTCAAAAACAAAAAATCCAACCCTTAACTTATGTAGAGTCGTTTTTTTGTTTATTTAATCGACTGTTTTGTTTTATTTAAACGGAGCAGTCACAAACGACTGGAAAAGTTCAACGGTCACTAGGTGTGGGAACCTTGATAGCACAATCAATATTGTAATGAAACCTTCCCGTTTGTTATCGCCTAAAGTTGAAATGTGATCTACATCTGTGAACACAGACATAGCAAACCCTGTCAGTTTCATTCTTATATCACCTTTCTCAATTTTTTTCTTTCATCCTTGCAGATTTTGGCTTTGGAAATTTCTTCCAGCCGGGAAAGCCCCTAGCCACATGGTGCGGGAGTCCTCCATATGCGGCCCCGGAGGTGTTTGAGGGACAGCAATACGAAGGACCCCAGCTGGACATCTGGGTAATGCCGCTCTGCACCGATCTGACAAACCAGCGTATCCGTGCAGGTTCTCACTGCAGTGTGTTTGACAGTAAATGATTAGTGACTCAGCTGACAGTTGTTTGTGTTACCACCTATTCAACCTTTGAGAACTGAGCTGACGTCAAAGCGTAAACCAAACACCCTGTGGTCCGTGTGAGAGAGATAGAGATCAGATCATGTGAAAGCTCTCTTGCTCTCTTTTGACTGCCATTAAAGGAAGAGTTCGCCTAAAAGTGAAAATTATTTACTCTCCCTCA
Organism: Labeo rohita; assembly: GCF_022985175.1. Taxonomy (NCBI): domain Eukaryota; kingdom Metazoa; phylum Chordata; class Actinopteri; order Cypriniformes; family Cyprinidae; genus Labeo; species Labeo rohita. The sequence continues at coordinate 20,681,962 of NC_066883.1, read as the reverse complement.
AGTCGCTTCCAAACCCTTATGACTTTTGTATTAGGCGATGAGAAAAGAGCAGCATTGACATTCTGCTAAGCATCTTCTTTTATATTCTGATTTAGACATGAGGATAATTAAATATGAATTTTTAAAGAGATCTGTCATTTTAAAGTCTGTGCACCTGCACACTGTGATTATGTTATTCACCGCCGAGCTGACGCTGTATGTGTGTGTTCCTGCAGAGTATGGGGGTGGTTCTGTACGTGCTGGTGTGTGGCGCCCTGCCCTTCGATGGCCCCTCTCTCCCCGTCCTGCGGCAGCGTGTTCTGGAGGGCCGTTTCCGTATCCCTTACTTCATGACAGAAGGTGAGACGCTCCCGAAGCACACGAAGCCGCCACTAGGAGAGGCTTTCTGGCAGCAGTGGCTGTTTTTTCATGAAATTCAAGCCTGGTCAATTAAAACATTCCATAAGTGCTTGGCTACAGTTTGTGTGTGTCTGGACTGTATAAAGAGAAATGGCTCTAACTGCTCGGAGACGTTTAGCAGTGGAACATGAAATGACTCATGATGATCCACTGGTGAACTAGACATTCTGTAACCGACTAGTCTGTTAGTGAGGTCGAATGGTACTAGGGATGCACTGATATTACAATTCTGGTGCCAGTAAACTAATTATTTGTGATAAATCAGTGGCGCATTCATTTAAGCATCACAGCATCGTATGTACATGTGAAAAATGGATATTCATTTTAAGATTTGCTAAATTACATTTAACAGTGTTATTAAATTATTACCATTGTCAAAGATTAACCTCAGTGAACGTTAGACGACGCCAAAGGTAATCTTTGTTCAGACGTTTGGGTTGGGTATGATTCATAAATAGGTTTTTGAAAGAAGTCTCTTATGCTTATTTGAACTGCATTTGTTTGCAGTTATTGTGAAATATAAGAATTTAAGAGAGCTGTTTTCTATTCAAATATTGCAGTCATTACTCTAGTCTTCAGTGTCACATGATCCTTCAGAAATCATTCTTATATGCTGATTTGTTGCTCAAGAAACATTACATATTTCCTAAATGATTAATTGTGACCATTATAAGTGTTTTTACTGACAATTTTGATCAATTAAATACATCCATCCTGTATAAAATAATTATTTTCAAAAAAAAAAAAAAGTTTTGAACAATAGTTTTAAAATAAAAATCTAGGAAATAAGTAATTAAATATCTATGGAACCCAGAATTACATGACATAAATGCAGCTGCGATTAAAAAAAAATATGAAAAAAGTCAGAATTATGATATTTAAACTTGCAATTCTGAGAAATAAAATTACAATGCTGAGAAATGAGAAACACAGTTATGAGAAAAATGAAGAAAAAAAGTCAGAATTACAAGATTTAAGCTTGCAGTTCTGAGAAATAGTCAGAATTACGAGGTATAAACAATTCTGATAAATAAAATTGCAATGCTGAGAAATGAATTCAGAATTACGAGACAATTCTGACTTTTTTCTCAGATTTACATGATATAAACTCGTAATTGCAAGAAAAAAAGAAAGAATTATGAGTTTTAAACTTCCAATTCTGAGTAATAAAGTCGGAATTGTGAGATATAAAATTGCAATTCTGAGAAATAAACTTTAAATTGTGAGAAAAAAGTCAGAATTATCAGACAAAGTTACAATTACAGTTTAATTAAAAAAAAATAAATAAATTATTCAGTGGTGGAAACAGGCTTCCATAAATATCCAGTATCCACCACTGCAATGAATTTTAGTTAATTGTAATTAAAGTTACCCATGGTACTGCTATAATGCATCTGTATTGACATGTATCTGAATAGTTTTTTTCTTTTTAGTTTATATTTTTAGCATGGCTTCCACCGTTGTGTATTTTATAGTGGTGTCAAGTCATAGATAGTATTTTGAAAGCACATCTCGAGACCTCGCTAGCTGAATTAACCCCCTATGTAAATGCTCCCAAAGAAACGCATCCAATCTGGGTCAGGTGAACCAGAAAGACAATCTAATTATACAGGGCATCCTTAAAACTGATTAGTCTACTAGTTGTTAACCCACTCACTTTAAAGTAAGTGACCCACGCTGAGTAAAATCACAGGAGTCAACAGTTACTCCACTCATTTTACAGCCAGAATAACACAATCTGGGAAGGGCAAGATTGTGATCGAGATAGAGAGGAGGGCAAGAGAGATAAAGTGAGAGGGGCAAAGGGTGAGAGGCAAGACAGTTCAGACTATCCTCAATGGCAGCGAGCCAGTTCGCGGCAGACTCTGAGAAAGGGAGGGCGGTGGGCCGCTCTTGACGTAAGAGTCAGAATGTCACATTCGTTCACTCTACACAAGCTTTGCTCGCTGTGATTAAGCACGGATCAAGTAACCCAAGGAAGAGCGAACACACGTTAACCTATCGGTCCTGCCAGGATGGCCCCTGATTAGGGGGGATGGGGGCCGGTACTAGGGGTCAGTTGACTATGTTCAAGACATTTAAACAATTAAGCCACATTGAGAATTTTACTGCATTACTCAAGAGTGAAGCTGAGTGTTTCTCCCCAAATGAGAAGAGCAGTGTGTGCTTTTCCTTTACGTTTCCTTTTCAAATGCTCTCATCACACAGGATTTCACCCCTACGGAGTATTGACCCCACCTCGGCGTGCTCTTAGCCAAGAGTGCTAGTACACACTACACACTACATGCTACACACAGTGAATACAGCACACGCACCGTTGGGAAAGATTATGAGCGCCTGGTGTGTTATACAGGGAGTTTGGCTTACTTCCCCGTGAAGGAGAAGTACTTTTCCAGAATTATCCTAGTAGGTTTAATGAGGACTCAAGATGATGGAACATTCAGAACAGGAATGGCATTATCGACTATGACATGTACTGTAGGACACCTGTCAGAAAAGCCAAACTTTTCTACAGTACTTGTCTAATAGTTTGAGGTGAAATTAAATTATGGGTGAGGAAGATACTTCTACTTAGAACTTTGGGATTCACTAGAGATTTGGAGAATGTGTTTAGTACACTATAAAAAACAAAAACGACCTTTCTGGGCCTTGAACGTGGTAGTTGCATTGCTGTCTATGCAGGGTTTAGAAAACTCGGATTTCATTAAAAATATCTTAATTTGTGTTATGAAGATGAACGAAGGTCTTACAGGTTTGGAACGACATGAGGGTGAGTAATTAATGACAGAATTTTCATTTTTGGGTGAACTGTCCTTTTAATCTGCATATATGCCACTACAAAACTTGAACTTTTTAGGCAAATATAAACATCTTTATGTTCAGGGAAAACAAAGCACTGCATACCAACACCAAAACGTCATTCTAACTGTGAGCCATGATGGAAGAGGTGAAATGGTGTTGAACTGCTTTGAACAGCCAAGATCAATGAACTCCAAGAGGAAACAAGACTTTACAGCAGCTGTGTAAGATCTAAAGCTCAAAGACGTTGGGCCATGTTACATGATTCAAAACATAAGTCAGACAAAATGACTCAGACAGTCTGTGTTTTAGGAATTTCACATTTTATTCATGTCGTTCCAAACCCGTAAGACCTTCAATCATCTTTGGAACACAAATCAAATATTTTTGATGAAATCCGAGAGCTTTCTGACCCTGCATACACAGCAATGCAACTACCATGTTCATTCCCAGAAAGGGATAGTATACTCTAAAAAATTAAGATCCAGTCATCATTTCCTCACTCTCATCATTTCAAATTTTTATGTATTTCTTTTTTTCTGTAGAACACATAAGATATGTAAGATTCCCATTGATTTCCATTGTATTTTTTGTTCATATAATGGAAGGAATTTATGTTCCACCTAATAAGAAAGTCAAATTTTTTTTTACTTTTAATTCATAAATATTAGGGCTGCCCTCGACTAAAGATTTCTCTGGTTGACTAGTATTTTATTTTAAGCATTTGTCGACTATTAGTCGCACGTTTATTATTAAACCATACAAATCATAATAATGAGCCTTTAATTGTCTACATAGTCTAATAAGCACTCAGGTGTACGCAAAAAAGCTTGCCACAGCACATCGGCAGATATAATAATTATGAATGTGTTAGGGAAAAACATCAAGGAGACCGCATTAACGTTTTAATAATTAATTGATAAAAATAGCGCTTTCTTTGTTTTCAGGATAATAGATGAAATCGGCGACACTGCCTCGTCATCCCTGCAGTAGTGACGCACCTGTATGCACGTTTTTATAATTACGTAATCTGAGAATATTTGTTTTCTGTTTGAACTGGTTTAATTAAAAGGAGATATTTCACTCTCTATAGATGTATTTTTCGTTTCTGTAAGGTAAGTATACCCAGACTTTCACGTTCAAGTTCACAGAGACTGAGACAGCAGAAAGTGCATCCTGTTTGCTTTAATTTTACAAAAGCCCAATGTTTTGTTATTGTGAGTGCACACAAATAAACGTAGTGCCTTTACAGATTCGAAAGATGTTTTATTTTTATCTGTATGACCAAAAATGGAGTATTTTAAGTGACTGCACCGGCATGCAGTGAGCATGCCACTGTTCAGATTCCACACTCCGCACAGATACTTCAATAGCGCACATTTTTGTTAACATTAGGTAAAGCAGCCATGTAAAGTTGCTACTACATACATATTTCAGATGAAAAGCCATATGTGAGGTTGATGAATGATAGGTGAGCATTTGGATGTCCTGCCCAATGTACTATATTACCACTTCGCTACTCTCTGTGGATTTTTTTTTTTTTTTCTGCGACCAAGCGACTAATAACATTTTAACGGTTAATCGACTACGAGGGGGCAGCCCTAATAAATACTGTCTTCAATTTCATCTTAAAAGCAGCACATGGTGATTAAAAATCTATAAATATCAGCATAACAATCATTTGAAGAACCATTCATCCAAAAATCAAGGTACTTCCAGAGGGCTCACAAACTGTGTCTCACAGCTGTATTTATGCATCTGATTTCAACATGAATATGCTAATAAGATTCTATGATTCCCACTGCTGAAGCGAGGGAGCCGTCGGGAGGAGGATGTTTCCAGCAAGCTGACATCCCACTGTGTTCCAGCACAAGGAGTTTTACTGTAGCTGCGCGACTCCCTATGTTTGCTCTAGTGTCTCACAGGCTCTCCAGCAATCGTAAATGCAGCAGATTAACAGGATGAGCAAGTCTTGAATAAAATGGTCAGCAGTGACACGCACAGGAGCATTGAGAACACCCGCATCACCGCCCATCCTGTGACGTCAGCTTCATTCAGCTCAGCTGAGTCAGACATGGTCAATAGTCAAAGGCACAAGGGCAGACAAAAGACCTTGTGCATTCTCGAATTAGATAATGTGTTTTGGGTTTGCGTTAGTGTAGACAGTGTAGCGTTTGTTAGGCTTTTGTTGTTGTTGTTGTTGTTGTAGACAGACAAGATTTGTTGTGGAACAAATTGAAGATTTGTCTTGACCCAAGCATTGGACGGTACAGGCTGTCTCCACTTCTGAGTGTCTTGTATGTCTCAGATGCACCAGTGTTTACTGTGAAGCAAACACACTGTGACCCTTTCAGGTTGAGATTGTACAGAGCTGCTGTTCTCACTGCTAGGACAAGCACAGAACTTTCCTGCCGCTCCAACGATTATGATAATACTTGACTAATAATAATAATAACTGTAGGCTGTTTGGGTTTTGCAAAGCAACATAGCAACTTGGTGCACTGATATATGCTGTTACATTTGTATTTAGGAATATTTTACAATGGGTTTTCAATCATTGTAGTACATTTAATGATCTTTTTTTTTTATCTGCTACAAAAAAATAAAGCTGAGAGCTTTCTGACCCTGCATAAACAGTAACGCAGCTGATACATTCAAGGCCCAGAAAGGAGAAGGACAATGTTAAAATAGTCCTTTTTGTGCGCAAAGAAAACAAAAATGACTTTATTCAACAGTTTCTTCTCTTTTGTGTCACTCTTCGACACACGTTCATGACAGCACCATGACACATAATGGAAACACTGATTTAAATCCCGCTCAGAGAGTTGGTGTTATTTTTGCTCTTCGGTACAGGATGTCATGTTTATCTTTTTCTTGTTTTTCTCTTTTCTGTCCAGACTGTGAGCATCTGATCAGGCGAATGTTGGTGTTAGACCCCTCTAAGCGTCTGTCTATAGGACAAATAAAGGAGCACAAGTGGATGGTGATGGAGGTGCCTGTGCAGCGGCCGATGTTATATCAGCAGACTGCGGAGGGGGAGGCTGGTGTGGGAGAATACAGTGAACAGGTGCTGCGGTTGATGCACAGCTTGGGCATCGACCAGCACAAGACCGTAGAGGTGAGAAATTACACTAATTTCAAGAAATTAAATTGCATTCTTACTGTTATCACAGTAAGACTAATGTGGCTCTTTTTTAATAATTTCTCCATCTGTTCTGCAGTCTCTTCAGAATAAGAGTTACAATCATTTTGCTGCTATCTACTACTTGCTGGTTGAGAGGCTAAAGGCCCACCGCTGCAGCTTCCCAGTGGAGCCCCGACTCGATGCCCGCCAGAGACGTCCCAGTACGATTGCAGAGCAGACTGTTGTCAAGGTATCACTCTTCAGCTTGCCTCTGAAAATGAAATTAACATCAATGTAAATCCGCCGTTGGCCAAGCAGCTGACTATTTCCGTATCCTTGTTTCTTCACTGCAGGCGAGCAGCGCTGCTCCTCAGGTGAGCCTCCTGCCTCAGAACGTACGCCTCCTGCGATCCCCAGCTGTGCCTCAAGCCTCGGCGGACACCTTCACGTTCCCACAGTCCTCCTGCGCTACCGAACACAGCCTCATGGAGGAGGAGGTTGGGACTCCCAAAGTGAGTGACAAATGGATTAGAGGTTGAATTATGGGGGAATGAAACTTGGATTTCTCTTTGTAGCCTGTTTAGACATTGATTTTTGAATAGTTTTCACTGTAGCACAGCAAATGTTTAATGTTCCTGAATCTTGAGTGCCAATACCATCGTTTGATGAAATATAGACCAAGAACCATTTAACCAAGAATTGGCGGACAGACGATAGATGGATGGATGGATGGGCGGATAAAAAATAGATGAATGGATAGATAGACAGACAGATGATAAATGGATGGATGGATGGATGGATACATGGGTGGACGGGCGAAAGATGGATGGATGAATGGATAGATTGATGGATGGATTGACGGGTGGGTGATAGATGGATAGATGGATGGATGGATGGATAGATAGACAGAGATAGATAGATAGATAGATAGATATGGATAGACAATGGATGGATGGATACATATGGACAGGCGATAGATAGATAGATGGATAGATGATAGACGGATAGATGGATATATGGATGGATGGATGGATACATATGGAAAGGCGATAGATAGATAGATAGATCGATAGATAGATAGATAGATAAATAGATAAATAGATAGATAGATAGATAGATAAATAATGATAGATGGATGCATAGATGGATGATAGATAAGACAGGCAGATGATAGATGGATGGATGGATAGATGGGTGGGTGGACAGGCGAAGGATGGATAGATGGATGGATGGATTGACGGGTGGATGATTTATAGATAGATAGACAGACAGACAGATGATAAATGGATGGATAGATAGATGTATAGACTGATAGATTGATGGGTGGATGATAAATGGATAAATAGACAGACGGCAAGACGACAGACAGACAGACGAGCGGACGATAAATGGATGGATGGATAGACGGATGATAAATGGATGGATGGGTGGACAGGCGATAGATGCATATGCATTTTAACAAAATCCCCCATAATCCCATTCTTAGGGGGTGTTGATTATCTGGTACAAACATCTGTTGTCACAGAGTTGAATCTGACTGCTGCCCGCTGAGTGATCTTGCACTCCTTCCCTACATTGCTGTTAAGCAACTTCAGTCCTTCCAAGGTCAGGCAGTGGGCCTGGCTGTTTGCTCAGGCCTCCTCATCATGCCTGCTCCCCGAGGAGCCTTTTGTTCAGAACCATCCTGACAGACGGCCAGATCGGCTGCCAGCTTGGCATACAGAACAGGAATAACAGCACAGGAGCCGGCCAGCTCTGCCACTCTATCTCCTCACTAGAGTCCTAGTTACGCTGTCTTCATTTTTATCTGTCTCTCTCTCTCTCTTTGCTGTCACTCTGTGACAGTAATCTGCTCCCTCCAAGACTCTTCTTTCACACACATGCTTTGTTTTAATGTCTTTTAGATCAATGAGGGAGAAGCTGTTTACTTTGACGGTTTCTAGCAGTCTTAGTCATTTTTGTCTCTGTGCGTCTCTGATGGTGAGGTGAGACATACACTGTGAGTGTGTTTCCCCTTGAGGCCATCCACAGCTGTTTGGCTTACATAAGCAGGTCAGACTGCAGCCGTCTCTGGCAATGACACACATTGGACGTGACAGCTGTCCATTCGCTCCGGCTTAGTCGTTCCACTCTTTCTTTTCTCTCGCATACATGCACACCACAAACTGTCTGGCTTTGTGTGTGCCGGTATATTACCATCTTCGGAAATTTGGAGTTATTGAGTGTTCACGGCTTTCATGCTGAACGTTGCATCAGCTAGTTCCTCTCTTGAACAATGTGTTCAATAAACAATGTACAAAATTCCTCTTATTGTAAAACTTATAAATGTCACCTGTATACATATACAATATGGTGTTAGAGTTTTACTGCAAGAGGAAATTTGTACATTGTTTCTGGAATACATAGTTTAGAAGAGGAAACAATTGATGCAAAACTCAGTAGGAAGTTGTTGGTTGGTATTCATATAATTGACATTTAGGATTTTTTTAAGTGGGTGATTTAATGCAAAAAATCAAGCAATTTCCAGTGTTATTTTTGTTTCATTGATGTGCTATTATAATTTTTGTTAATATTTAGAATTCAATTTTATTTTCTGTTTTCACTTTAATTTTAGTTAAAGGATTGGGGGTTTTGCCATTTTATTAGTTATTTTAATGTGTATATATTTTTTTATTAATTTGAATCATCATTTTAGGTTATTTTGGTACTTTAAGTTTAACTGAACTAACATGAAAAATGTTGCTTTGGTAACTTGCTGACACAAAAAGTTTGTTTTCTTATATTTTATTTCTGTAAAAAAGTAAATTTTTTTAAAATGGTTTTAGTTTTAGTTAACGTTAATAAACCATCATCAAAAAATGATATAAAAATGGCTATATATGATTAGAGTATGGACGGGAGGACATCAGCAAAAAGTAAAAGTGGTTTCAGAGGCGGAGTAAGGTAGATTTTGTTGAAATATTACAAAATATTGTACAAAATAGTGTCTGTTTTCACACAGGTTTCCCCAAATACACCCCCTTGTGCCATTAGCTGATCAAACAGTTAGCCCCGCCCCCAACTCACACCATTGGTTGAGCCAGTGTTGTTATTTATTTATATTTAGTAAAATAAATAATAATAAAATGGCTTATTTATAGTTATGTCTGTATAATAAGACGAGCATTTTAGCATTGAAAAAATGGTGCACTTTCCCTTTAAGATCAGAGGGGGAATTGTGACACTCTCTCCACTATGAGATGTTTAAAATATGAAGAGCTTGATCTCAGAGAGTACGGCACAACCCCTGGTAGGGAGGGGACGCCTGGGATTACATAATTTGTTCAGAGTCCGTATAATCACACTGTTTGTGCGTGAATAACAAAGGGGCCGGGCAAAATGATGGGCTGAAATGTAAAAAAAGAGAGGATCTGTGGCTGTTCTTTAACCGTGTGTTGGGATAACAGCATTCCTGGCCCAGCATGCTGCAGGAAACTCAACTCATCCAGATGATCCATGTCGGTTGAGTGTGTGTGTTTGATGGCATGTCTCAGTGTACTCCGTCTGCATGAGGCTCTGACGGCCCTCTCAGCCAAAACACACTTCCTGTCACTGCATTCCAGACTTCCACCCCCTCCTCTCCAGCTCACTCATTCGTTTGAGCCGAAAAGCAAGAGTGAAAGAGAGGGAGCAATAAAAAAGAGGCAAAAAGGGAGAGACTGCAGAGCTTTTGTTTACTCTCACTCCATCCCCAAATCATTAGGGAATGCGTTCATGAAGTTCGGCCTGTCATCGCAAAGCACGGTAAAGTTTGTGTGCGTGGTGCTGACTGAGTGGAAATGTGCCTCAGGACTGTGAGTGACTTATGAGGGCTGATGGGAGATTAGAACTTGTTCTTGGGAAATACAGTGCTTGAAGGCATGTTGGTGAAAAGTCTTATCTACAAGTGAGAGTTCATCCAAAGAAAAAGAAACAACCTAAAAAGCTGTCATCGCTCAAATCTTTTAAAGGAAATACAAAAATTGCATGTGCACTACACTTCCACTTCAGAGTAAAGGGATAATAAAGGTAATAAAGAAATTGACTATATCTTAATAGCCCCTTTCACACATACAGTCTTTACTGGAATTAGATAAGAATGTGTGAACAAGACCTTTTCAAAAATACTGTTAATTAGTTCTGTCAATTTACCGGTATGAGAAGTTGTAACATTACCAGTAAATTACCGGTAATGTGCTCTGTGTGAATGCAAAACGAGATTACCGGTATGAGCACATACGAGTTTAGAATGTTCTGACGTAAGACGTCTACTCCGGGCCAATAAGAACATTCTGACGCAGATGACGCATTCACTTTACGCCGTGTAGTTCGGTTTTAAGTCATCTAATACAATGTCTCGGTCCAAAAGCAGCTGCATGAATGTGAATGCTTGACACAACAATGAACACAAACAAAAACATTGACCACATATACCCCTCCATGTTTACAAACACTGCACCGGGAGGCACAGCCGTTTAGAGGTCATTTCTGGTTAATGATGTCACGGAATTTACAGGTATTTTGAAACGGATGCGTGAATGGTGCTTTACCGGTTAAAAGACGGAACGCTGTTGCCTGTGTGAACAGTGAATTTCTGTATTTACCAATACAGTTTTTCCGGTAATTTTACAGCAGTTTACTGGAATTACTGTGTGAAAGGGGGTAACGTGACAATATTTCACAATATTTCAATTATTTTTTGCAAATGCGATTTGAATTCTACAAATTGCTTATATTTATTACTTTATATTTCCCAATTTTTATCTCGCAATGTGACTTTATATTTCGGAATTATAATTTTGTCATAATTGTGACTTTCTATCTCACAATTTTGATTTTATTTCTTGAAAATGCAACTTAAAATCTCTCAGTTATGAATTTATGGTTGCCAGCTATGCTTTTTACTTCACAGTGTGTCTTTATATTATAAAATTATGGCTTTATCATAATTGCCATTACAACTTAACTTTTCAAAAAGACAACTATATTTCACATATTTGTACGTAAGTCACTATATGACTTAATATCTTGCAAGGTAACTATATCTCACATTTTCAACTTAATTTTTTGTAGTTGTGCCATTAGCTGATCAAACAGTTAGCCCCACCCCCAACTCACACCATTGGTTGAGCCAGTGTTATTTACAGTTTTTTGTAAAATGAATGGCCACAAATGGCTTATTTATAGTTATGTCTGCATAATATAGTGACTATATAGTCAAATATATGTGACCCTGGACCACAAAACTAGTCATAAGTAGCACAGGTATAATTGTAGCAATAGCCAACAATACATTGTCTGGGTCAAAATTATCTATTTTTCTTTAATGCCAAAAATCATTAGGATATTAAGTACAGATCATGTTCCATGAAGATATTTTGTAAAATTCCTACTGTAAATATATCAAAACTTAATTTTTGATTAGTAATATGCATTGTTGAAAACTTAATTTGGGCAAATTTAAAGGCGATTTTCTCAATATTTAGTTTTTTTTTTGCACCCTCAGATTCCAGATTTTTAAATAGTTGTATCTCAGCAAATATTATCCTATTCTAACAAACCATACATCAATGGAAAGCTTATTTATTCATGTTTTGTGGTTTGGTGATCCAGGGTCACATATATGACTTTATCATAATTCCAACTTTATATTTCACAGTTGTGACTATACAACTCACAATACGACTTAATGCAGTATCATGCAGTGTGACTTTGTTTCTGGTAATTGCAAATATATTTCTTGTAAATGCAACCTTACATCTCTAAATTATATCTTTATAGACTTTTTATCTCAAAATGTGACATTATATTTTGAGATTATAACTTTATCATAATTGCAGTCTCACAGTTGCAACATATTTGCAGAATTTTAACTATGGAACCTAACTTGATTTAATTGTGACTAAATCTCAGATTTGTGACTTTGGTTTAATACCTCTAACTTGCGATTTCAGGTCTTCTAGAAAAACTTTCCAAATACTTTTTGCATCATATTTAGAGATCATTACATTGTTTTGCAGGTCAACGGCTGCATGCTGGACCCCCTGCCCCCTGTGGCTGTTCGCAAATCCAGCGCCTCGTCCCCCAGCAACATGATGGAGACATCTATAGACGAGGGCATTGAGACGGAGGAGCTAGACACCGAAGATGATCATGTCCATGTCTTTAATGCCTATCAAACGGCCCGCTTTGGTCAGCGCAGACACACGTTGTCTGAGGTCACCAACCAGCCAGGAATCATGACCAGTGGAGGTGGGTGTGGCTTAAGGGTAACCACGAGGTTATAGGTTCAAACCCCACTTCATTTAGGTAAAAAATCTTATCTACCTCTCTTTACCCAGGTAAACTGTTCAGCGTGGGTCATAACCCCTCTCTGGGTAGCGTGGACTCTGAATACGACATGGGCTCCATGCACAGTGACCTCAGTCTACTGGAGGACGCACCCTCTCTTAACGAGGTGGTCCTGGCTAACACACCCGTCACCCGCATGACTCCGCCTTTCATCAGCGCTCGGCCCGCTAACCCCGCCATGCAAGCGCTGAGCACCCAGAGGAGAGAGACACACAACCGCTCTCCCATCAGCTTCCGCGAGGGCCGCAGAGCATCAGACACCTCACTCACACAAGGTGAGCAGCATCCTGTGACTACAGAGAACTATATACATTATCATTCAAAAATTTGGAGTCAACAAGATATTTTTTAAGAACTGAACCCTGGTTTCACAGACAAGTTTTAAGCCTAGTCCCACACTAAAATGTAAGTCTGAGCTGTTTCAACTGAAAGAAACTTCCACTGATTGATCATAAAATTTATCAGTGCCTTTGTCTCAAGATGGACACCAGTAATGTTTTTTTTCTAAGGCACGTTTATAAAATTACTTAAATGTCCTAATTGAACTATGGCCTAATCCTGGTTTAGTTTAAGCCCTAATACATTTATTCTGCAAGGATTATTACAATTAAAATGTTACAGAAGATTTCAGATAAATGCTGTTCTTTTTAAATTTTCTTTTCATTAAATAATTCATTACAATAAACAAATGATTAAAAGTATTATATAATTTTAAAATGTGCACAAGTTTGCATATTATCTCAGACATTTGGATCCCATGGTGGTACGTGTGTTAGATACGATTTCTCTTCCTTCTCTTTCTCTAACAAACAATTATTTTCATAAACTATCTCTCCCTGTTTCTCTTGTTTTCCTCTAAATGCACCACCCCCTGTCAGATGATTCATTGAGTGAATCAGAGAGGGCTTTGAAGATTAGGCCAAGTCAGTCCTATTGAGTTCTCTCATCCTGTGGCCTGAATAATTACCCTTAATCACTTGAAGCCCTAAAATAACCTGAGAATCCTTTTTTCAACCCTCTTCTGTTCAGCAGCAGAGGAGTCAAGAGCCACTAAACAGCATTTTAATGTGCACTTGAGCGATAAATAAAGCATTTACAGCCTGCCTGGACATATCTTCTAACTGAAATAGACTGATTAGCCACGTTAAGTGAGGTCACGTGGTAGAACCGCACCGGAGTGGTCGGAGGTGGCGTGGGCCTAAGAGAATGACAGTCACTTCCTCTGTTCTGACACTCCCATGTGAAAATCCATGACCACACATGGATGTGGACACTAGGGCTGGAACATTATCTGATGATCTGTAAGATATTTGGAAATAACAGTGCTGTTATTCATAATCTTATTCCTCTCTTCATGTAGGCTTGGTGGCCTTTCGACAGCACCTACAGAATCTGGCACGGACCAAAGGTATCCTGGAGCTAAATAAGGTGTATGAGCAGATGGGCTCTGGAGAAACCCCTTCCCTGGGGCTGCTGAGCCCTCAGGCCCATCCACATGACTTATTGGATCCTGCACTACAGGTTAGTCCACCATGGAAGCTACTAGAAATGACAGATTTCAGCTAACCGAAGATCAGTTTTGTAGTATCTCTTAAGGCCCTGTCACATAACTATAAAGATAACTATATTAGCGACCACAGCAACAGAAGATGTTATCTGTTGAGTCTAAGTGCAAACTTGTGATAGATTGATTCTGATTGGGTGTCAATGTTTTTATCATTCATCAGCTGGAAAAAGTCATTCTGAAAGTGATGATATCATTTCTCTGTGCCTTTATCTTTATAGCTGTGGTGTGGACTCTGTTATTCTTTAATATTGAGAATGGTTTTTACAACTATATCTTTATCGTTATCTTTATAGTTATTGTCTTTAGTGTAAACAGGCCGTCACAATCAGGAATGACTAATGCAGAGGGGCCGTCTGAAAAAAAAGGAAGGAAGGCTAAAAAGAAGTTAAAATAGTAACTAATAATGTTTTTTTTATGTATTTTTCTCCATATATTATGGATTTTTCTCCATATAGTGGGCTTCAGTGGGACCCAATGGGTTGAAGGTCCAAATTGCTGTTTCAGTTAGGTCTGCACGATTAATCGAATGCGATTGTCATGCACATTTTGTCAGTAAAGCCGGTTGTGTAATCAGTAGTAAATCTCCAAGCAAGTGCTATCAGATATATCAGCATTTACTACACAGAGCCGTAGTTCACTGACAAGCTACGGTATATTCATTATAATGATATCAAAAAATCGTTCTGCTATAATGATAGCTGTTTGCATAGTTCTCAGTGAACTATGGCTCTGTGTAGTAAATGCTGCTCCATCTGAAAGCATGTGAAAATACCATGTTAATAACATGTTTTTACTACAAACTCACTTTATAATGTCAGATAAACCATATGTTGTTGTAGTCTTGTGTTTATTAGTTACGTTTAATCAATGAAAGCAGTTAAAGTTTCCGTTTATTCAGCTGCAGCGATCGTGATTTCCTGGGCTTCTTCTTCAAGCATATTTGGAGTTTTCACACGCCCTCTGGCCTTCGGATGGCGATTTATTACTGATCAAAGAATCATGCTTCCCTGACAAAATGCGCATGACACCTGTAGCTTTTGCCAAATTGGGATTGCGATTTCATTTTGTGCATCGCAGAGGTAGTTCAAGACGAGCGTATGTGGTTACAAAGTACATACATTTGTTTGTTTTGTTTTGTTTTGTTTTAGAAAATGACAGATAATTTTGTTAGATAAGACCTTTGTGTAAAGCCCTTTAAAGCTGCATTGAAACTGCAATTTGGACCTTTAACCTGTTGATCCCCATTGCATATGGTAAAAAATCCTGGCATGTTTTCCTCAAAAACCTTGATTTTTTTTCGACTGAGGAAAGAAAGGTATGAACATCTTGGATGGCATAGGGATGAGTAAATTAACAGGAAATTTTTATTCTGGAAGTGAACTAATCCTTTAATGCTGGGATGCTAATACAATGGTTGAGGTGGTCCAGGGTACAAAAACCTTCTCAGTTTCCCTTTTTCCCTTGTGAAATGCATCATTCCAAAAAAGCACTGTGTGTTACTTTGGTTGGGAAGTGTCAGAATGCCCTTGCTTGAACTCTTCTACCCTTCTAACCTCCCTACTGACACACAGACAGCCCCGCTTATGTAATTACGAGAGAAGAAGCAGCCAATTGTCAGTTGTTTACTGTCCATCCGGTAAGCCCCCTGAATGTGGCCATTGTTGAGTAACAGGCTGGTGACTGGTGCCCAATGCTCCAAAGCAGGCTGACCAAAGGCAGTGATTCAGTATGAATCAATGAGTAAATACTTATGGGAATAACACGTAGGGATACCGCGCAGGGCAGGCGCCAGCGTCCAGATGAAGTCCAAGAAAAAAAAAAAATCAGCTCTAAATCGAGTTCATTTTACTGGCCGCTGATATAGCAGAAAAAAAGAGCAGTGAAAATGATCTTCCATTAGAGGCATGTGGCATTGTGAGGATTAGCTACTGGAGCAGACTGGCATGTTTTTCCCAGAATCCCTCTGGGTCAGCGGACAGCTATTCAAGCCCTTTCATAACCGAGTAATGAATTCATGCATTCGAGTGCACAGCCGTCGATGTGGCTGCCTAGCGAGGCGCTGACATGTTTTCTGTGTGTATGCATGGCTTGCAGGAGGAAAGAGGTCACCAGCACGACATGGCTCTGTGCTCAGGTGGAACACACCCTGCACTGTTGTCAAGGAGACAGAGTCTGGAGCCGCAGTACCTCTCTCACAGAATACAGGTGACGCACCTTTAATGTCATCTAAATAGCAGAGCTGGGTTTTGACACAAATTTCACGATTTTGTTTGATTCTGATTTACAAGCTTATGATTCAATTCAGTTTTCAAATCAATTTTCACTATTTTGGATGTATATCAGGTATAGTCCATGGAAAAAACCTCAAGTAATGCTGTAAAATATACATGACAGTCAGTTGGTACTACATTAGTATCAAAGGTTAAAATTAACTGTTTTGTATATAAACATTTAAAGTACACTCAATTAAATTTTTATAGTAATAAAGTTACAATTACATAATTATATTTCTACTCCAATACGTTTTTTGTTTTTTTTTAAATATAAACATTTAAATGGTGGCTGGTGATTTATTACACAAATTAAACATTAAAGAACAGTAAAAATGATAATGAATATGTTCTGTGGTGCATATATTTAGCAAAATGCTCCTCTCTAGAGTTCATTTTCCTAGCTGACTAACGAGTTTATGGTCACCAAATATGTTTTTTTCTGAGGTAAATGTGACGTTACATGACATATTGTTCACAAGCTGTCATATTGACGCCTTTGCACAACTGAAACACTGATTGAGCGATTACATGAGACAGGATATGGGATTCGGTATTTTGTACTCTTTTATTTAACATGCCTTCGGATGTTCATTCATGTTTATTTCATGCTGTAACTAGTTAAAGCGGAGGAGATGATCAGTTCACACATTTCGCGGTGCTGCAGTGATCTATCACTCCACATTAAACACCACCGAAACCGCATTAATAAAATCCACAGAATTTGAAATCTGAAACTTCACATGAGAAGTAACAAAGCATAAAGCTTATTGCCGTTTATTGGATGGGAGGAGTGCTACAATGTTCTGTTCATTAACTGAAAACAGCCTAGACTAATCGATTCTTGGGATTTAATAATCAATATAGTTTCATAAATATCAGAATCAGTTAAAATCAAGAAATCAGTACTAAATAGCACTCATTTTAGCTAATTTTAGCTGTGTACACTTATAAAGCACATTTCCCAAGCATCATGGTCTATAAGAGTTGCTTATTAATAGTAGTTTAAGACAAACTTAACTATTTTTACTGCTTTATCGCACCTGGTGGATGAATCACATAGCAAGATCCTACCAAGTAGGGATACACGATATTGGATTTTTGCCGATGTCCGATATGCCGATATTTTTCAACTTATTTTGTCCAATAGCCGATGCCGATACTGATAAATTTCCTTTTGTTTGGAAACAACACCAAGTCTCTCCTGTGCAGAAATTATAAGCAAATAAATTATAATTTTTATATTAACAGTACATTAAAAATAATTATAATTAAACTATATATCAGTCACTCTTTTTTTTTTGTTTGTTTTTTTTTTTTTTTAGAAAATTGCGGTAACCTTTTCGTAAAAATTCTGAAAATCTTTTAGAGCTCATAATTTGTTAAAAAAATTGACTATTACACATTAACAAATAAATCAGTATATATTAAATTATTTAATTTACAAGTGTCATGTTTGTGAATTTTTTTTTTTTTCCCCCACGTACGCTATAGCTTCCGACCTTTAAATCAAAACATAGTCATGATTTTATGATATCAGTTACTGCTTTATTTATTCAGAAACAGTCTAAATGTCATTTGTCTATTTTACTTTCATTTTATTAGAAGTAGGCAAACAGCGCCCCCTATGGAATTAAAACTCCTTACCGAATGGGTATTAGGACCTGGGGGAGACTGACACTGCTGCCACTGCGCATGCTATTACTGTTTACTCTATCACACACAAATGCGTCATTCTGTACGTGCATTCTCAGATTAAATGCAGCGATCCAAAACAGTGAATCTAATCATCATTCAGGCAAAACTACTGACGTGACCTATTGACAAGACATATCGGCATAATTTTTTCATGTCGGTCCAATGTTATCATGCATCCCTACTACCAGCTACCAAGAATACCCTAGAAACCACATAGCAACATGCCAGCAGCTGCACACAATACCTTTGGTCAGTGAGTTTTGTAGTAGTTTCTTAACAATTGCAGATGTTGTAATTTATTAATACTCTAGCGAATTGGATCAAGTCTGACTCGCAACATTCCCTGTTTGTGGTGTATCTCTCTCCCTGTCCTCTTTCTGCTATCTATCAATAAAAGTGATTAAAGTCCAAAAGTTTACTTCAGTATTTCTCAAGATGTTCATGGCAGTGCAGCTCTGCATTTCAAAATCCTTGACATTGTGTGTCTCTACAGAAAGCTACGCTGATGGCCAACAGCCCCAGCAGCTGCCAGATGTTCTGCAAAGAAACTCCTCGCAGCCTGGAGCAGCAGCTGCAGGAACACAGGTACTACAGTTCACTTCGCTTTCCCTTAATGTCAAACTGCTGACCCGTCTATTAAACCCCTTGTGTTTTATCCGCAGGCTGCAACAGAAACGTCTGTATCTTCAGAAACAATCCCAAATGCAGGCCTACTTCAACCAGATGCACATTGTGGAGGACCCTTACGCTCCCTGTGCAACCATGGCCCACCAGGACTCACCTCAGCCACAGGGTTCGATAGCACCAGCACCTCAACACCCGCAGAGCCCCCAAGCCTCAGCTCAGTTTGCACACACACAGCCGCTTGGGCCCCTAATGGAGCCCAATCCAGAATCTCTGACGTATGAACCCTACCTGTGCAATTATGCTCAAATGCAGCCTCTGCCGCAAAGCTTCACCGCTCAGCTGCAACCCCACCAGCCCGAACCCCTCAACTACGCCTACCCAGCCTGCGACCCAAGCCACTCGGCCTCAGGAGAAGTACTGTACCCGGAGCAATACGACTATCCGCTTGATCCCGGGCAGCCGCCTCCATCCGCAGAGGCCGGCGCGGCTGGGTACGAAGGGCTGGCGTTGGCCGACCCGTTTCTGGACAGCGAAATGATGGAGACGGTGGACTCCCAGCACGGTTTCGTGCTGGTGAATTAAACCGAGACTCGAATAACCAGTATTACCTTGATTTCTGACTCACTACGGATGAATTGACGGATGAGATGACGTCACAGGGATGGATCGAGTTTTGTACGAGCTGTAATCTTTATACTTCACGAAACTCCTCCCTACCTCCCTCCTCGTTCTCCAGTGGTCCCACCTGCTGCTCTCTCACAATAGAGTGCCGGATGGCGTGGCGTTCGGGCCAGCCGCATCAGAGGCTCACCTCCTCTCGCCTCCGAAACCGACTGCAGGATAGGAGCTGCTCGCTACGCGCCGTATGTAGCACAAAGACAGCCTAGATCTGCAAAACGGAGCTTGCTCGACAGCACAATTAAATACTGACACGTACTGAACAAAATCACTCAAAGCGTCTGACTTTGATTATGAAAGACTAGTCATGCGGACTCAATAAGTGCAATGTTAGTTAAAAACACATGGCAATATCGAAGCAATACTGATTCATCTGGAACTGAAAAAATGAAGCCATACGTCAGAACTGCACCACCCCAAACTGCTATCACCAGATGTTTCTCAACGGCCAAAACCACAGATATTTGTGGACGAAGCTGTGATTTTGATCTTTTTTCACTGGATTCCCTCCTCACGCTCATCCTAAACATCCTTAAAATAACAACCTGTTCTCCTTGAACCGCAACAGTGTTATTTTGTTTGCTAATATCGCAGTTCCTCGGGATTGGCGCACTGCGAAAGATGAGTCATGACTCTCTTTGCATGGAGATGATTAATTAGGAGTGGTTTATAAGTCAGGTGACGTTCAAATGATTTAGAGAACTCTATTATTATTTTGGTGGTATTTACCCCTTCACACTAAAGAATACATCAGCATTCATGTTTAGTCACAAGACACTGGATAGTTCGGCCAATTCATCAGTCTTTGTTAGCAGCACTTAGTAAATCTGTTCTACTTGAAAAAACAAAAAACAAAAAAAAGACAAGTCTGTGACTAAACCCAGATATCAGATACTCGACAGAGAACGATCTTCACGCAAACTGATCATAACAGAACACGTATTAAGGCAGATCATATACTGGAGCACTTTGTCAAGGAAGCTAAAGGAAATGTAGCTGAGGAGACAGCAGATGGGTGAGGTGAACCTGTTCTGCTAGTTTCGTCAAATAAGAGACACGAAATTCATCTCTTTCCAATAACGTGCTCCCGCGAGCCAGCGCTCTCTCAAAGAAGGATGCAGAGGGAGCGCGACTTGGCGATTGTTTTGTGTAACGTAGGGGTTAGAAACGTTAAAAGTGCTTTCAAAATGCAACAAATTTTGTATTTAATGTGATAGTGTTCCGTGTGCCTTTTTCTTCTTTCTTTTAAGTTAAGATCTTAAGGATAGTTCACTTAAAAATGTACCTTCAGTCTTCATTTACTCTCCCTCATCTTGAGCCTAAGTTGGCCGACTTTTGTCTGTGAATACTTTTAAGCATTAAAAAAGAATGAGATGAGGGTGAGTAAATGATTTTTGGGTGAACTGTTCTTTAATCATTTTGTTTTATTCAGTTTGATTCTGTTGGTATTGTTACAGGACATGTGTAGACCCAGGTTTTACAATGGTACAAAACCAAAGTCCCCTCAGAAGTGTTCCTGTATAACCCCACCGTGTGGAGTTTGGAGCTTCTTGGTCAGCTTCGTAACAGTGCTGTTTTTTGTTTTTTGTTTTTTTTTGTCAATCAGTATATGCCGTTGAAAAGTATTAATAGCAATATTTCTTATGAATAGTTCAGAAAGAACAGATTAGTGAATGTGTTGCCATATATCATAATCACACCTCCTGCTGGCGAACACCATTCCTTAGACATCCTACAAATTCTGCATTTACCTTCATGGTTGTTGACCACACATAAGCTAATGTGCTGTTAAGATTAAAAAAGATTTATTGAAATAAAGTATTTTGTGTGTTTATTTTCTGGATCATGAAGTCTGCTTTTCCATTGTTTTCTATGGCCACTTTTACACAGCAGTAGAACACCGTTATGTTCACACAGACTTAAGTTATTAACAGGAGTGACAACCACAATTTTCATTACTCACAACCGCATTTCCGTTGTCTATAGAGGGTTTGCACTCACGTCACTTTTTGGTCAGTTAGCTACACTGTAAAAAATAAAAAACACAATTTGTTGAGTCAACTTAAAATAATTTGTTACCCTGCTGCCTTAAAATTTTAAGTTCAGTCAACTTAAATAAGTTTAGTCAACTTGAAATGTTAAGTTGTACTAAGTAACAACTTACATATTTGTGTTTGCTAAACTTAACAGATGGGTAAGTAACCCAGCTCCCTTAAAATTTTAAGTTGATTCAACTCAAATATCTAAGTTGTCACTATACTATAATTTAACATTTCAAGTTGAATAAAGGCAGCCAGGTTACAAATTATTTTAAGTTGACTCAACAAATTGTTTTTTTACAGTGTACCCGGATGCCATATTGGAGATACGCAGATGTAAACATCAGCAAAGATTGCCTGGTTCATGTGCTACTGAATACCTTGTTCTGCTAATTTATGCTGTCTAAACCACAAAAAGTTGCTTAATCATATAGAAAAGGACTTAGTAAGCAGGAAAGGGTTCAATATTTTGTCAAACTAATGTTAATAGGAAGTGAAGATACGTACGAGCAGAATTAATCAAAACATTAGCCTAATATTTCACCTACCTGACTGGAAATGATAAGAACGAACACGAATGTTGTCAAGATTCTTGCTCTGGAAATCCTGGTTCAGTTTGGCCAACCACAAACGCCTTTTGTTCCTCAGTTTTTTTGCACTCTAGTCCTTGATTTGTTTTAACTTTTGTCAGCCTATAGTACTCCAAATGTTTTTCCTGGTCTGACCTATTAGTACAGGACAAAACATGACAATAATTGACCATTTTCAGCAGGAATAAAACTTTTGCAAAAACTGAATTTAACGAAGGCTGTGAGGGATAGATTTACCGTCTTTACAATGTACTGTTTTCACACACTGTGATGGCGTTTTTAATGTGTGACCCTGAACCACAAAACCAGTCTTAGATAGCACGGGTATATTTGTAGCAATAGCTAAAAATACATTGTATGGGTCAAAATTATCGATTTTTCTTTTATGCCTAAAATCATTATGATAGTAAGTAAAGATCATGTTCCATGAAGATATTTTGGAAATTTCGTAAATATATCAAAACTTAATTTTTGATTAGCAA
Source organism: Labeo rohita (assembly GCF_022985175.1). Classification (NCBI taxonomy): domain Eukaryota; kingdom Metazoa; phylum Chordata; class Actinopteri; order Cypriniformes; family Cyprinidae; genus Labeo; species Labeo rohita. Next base: position 20,659,320 of record NC_066883.1, on the reverse strand, counting down.
TATGCATTGCTATGAACTGCATATGGCCAACTTTAAAGGCAATTTTCTCAATATTTAGATTTTATTTTATTTTATACAATTTTTATTTCTTTTTTGCACCCTCAGATTCCAGATTAGTATCAGATAGTTTCAAATATTGTCCTATCCTAACAAACCATACATCAAAAGCTTATTTATTCAGATGATGCATAAAAAAATTTACCCTTATGACTGGCTTTTTTGGTCGAAGGTCACACATGTACATTTCTAACATTATACTTTGTATTATATTACCTTTGCATCAAATTATATAGTTTAAGGTAGTTAACCGTGCTGTGAGGGTGTTCTAATACAGCAGCTGTGGGAGTGACAGCAAATTTGTTTGCACTACAAACCAGTGTTCATAATTAAGACACTACATATATAAATAATATGTCAAGGCACACCAATTTGCAATATCAAGCAGCAAAACGAACTGTTTTGTACAGCTAAAAATAGCTGGACATGAATGAAACAGGAAGCCAAACCCACTAAATTTACAAATAAGCCAGATAAGTCTGGTTCTGTTTCAACTTCCGCTTCTTAGAAACTAAGAAATGTGAAAAGGGTCCATGCCATTTACTGTATAAAGTTTCTAGATCACAACTTTAAAAACTTTAGTTTTTTTGTCAGCTGAACAATTGGTACAGCTACAATCCATTGAATACACTGTACTTCTATCCCTATATTTTTGACAGGAATTAAAACTTACAGGCTTGTTTTTATTCCTGTCAAAAATTAAATATGGCGATGCCCTGATGACGTTCTATGACATGACTCTTCCTTGACATGCACCAATGCAAGGGCTGGGCAACCTGTCATTCACATGAAAGCATATTGCAGCAATTATCAAACAACGATTAAATCAGTTCCCGATGGACAAAATCAAGTCCTGCCCTACATTTTTCGAAGCTGTTTTACTCAGATGTATCCCACAACAGAGAGGAAAAGTCACTTGCAATATGGTTCACACTGTTTTTTGAAGTTGAACTACCTTTAGCTTTACATTTTCAGAATGCAGTGTTACACACAAGTGGCCATGGACAGGCCATGTTTAGAAAGAAAAACAATGTAAAAGCAGTGTAATGAAAAAACAAACAGCCTCTTACAAACCCTTAAAATCATAGAAAGATTTCAGTGAATTCAGTTTTGGTGTGTAAAGGTGAGGTTGTGGGTTTAATTATGTGCATTTCTGTTTACCAAACTTTCGATACCCTATTTGAAGGTTTCAATTAATTTGTTCAGTAAAGTTCAGTAGAGCGTTTAGTGTTCATTCTCAAATGGAGCTTCCTCTTCTGCTGTGATTTTCACATGACCTCGTGCTCACTTGTTCTCATTCACACTTCCACGTACGTTCTCGCCCTCTCTCACTCTCATTCACTCATTCTGATCACATATGAGGCAAGAGCCCGATTTCCAGACAGCTCACCGCACAAGAATGCTCACAAATTACACAAGCGGAGAAACTGTTGTTTTTTCCACTGTTCTTGAAATCAACAACCACTAAATATTTCTCTTACCCAACTCAAATCAGATCGTTCTGTGGGCAAAAGGCTTTTCCAGCAGTTTGAAAAAGAAAAGTGCATTTCACACATGTTGCCTGCTCAGTGCAGTTCAGCTGTTCAATTTATTCTGTTTCAGTTAGTCATTACCTGGAATAATGAGAAAATGTAAAAAAAAAATCTATTTACTGCTCTACTTACAGTTGAGAGCAAAAGTTTACACCCCCCTTTCAGAATCTTCAAAATGTTTATTTTACCAAAATAAGAGGGATCATACATGTTATTTTTTATTTAGTACTGACCTGAATAAGATATTTCACACAGAAGATGTTTACATATAGTCCACAAGAGAAAATAATAGTTGAATTTATTAAAACGACTCTGTTCAAAAGTTTACATACGCTTGATTCAGCTGTTCAATTTATTCTGTTTCAGTTAGTCATTACCTGGAATAATGAGAAAGTGTAAAAACATCTATTTACTGCTCTACTTACAGCTGAGGTCAAAAGTTTACACCCCCCTTTCAGAATCTTCAAAATTTTTATTTATTTTACCAAAATAAGAGGGACCATACATGTTATTTTTTATATAGTACTGACCTGAATAAGATATTTAACATAGATGATGTTTACATATAGTCCACAAGAGAAAATAATAGTTGAATTTATTAAAACGACTTTGTTCAAAAGTTTACATACGCTTGATTCAGCTGTTCAATTTATCCTGTTTCAGTTAGTCATTACCTGGAATAATGAGAAAGTGTAAAAAAAAAAAAAAACTATTTACTGCTCTACTTACAGTTGTGGTCAAAAGTTTACACCCCCCTTTCAGAATCTTCAAAATGTTTATTTTACCAAAATAAGAGGGATCATTCATGTTATTTTTTATTTAGTACTGACCTGAATAAGATATTTCACATAGAAGATGTTTACATATAGTCCACAAGAAAAAATAATAGTTTAAATTATTAAAACGACTGTTCAAAAGTTTACACACGCTTGATTCTTAATACTGTGTTATTACCTGAATGATCCACAGCTGTTTCGTTTTTTTTAGTCTCTCAGTTGCCCTCAGTGTGAAAAGATGGATCACCAAGCAGTTTAACTATTCAGGACAAACAAGGAACTCATGAACAACTATCACTAAACAAAAAAACACAGTTGTGGATCATTCAGGTAACAACACAGTATTAAGAATCAAGCATGTGTAAACTTTTGAACAGGGTCATTTTTATAAATTCAACTATTATTTTCTCTTGTGGTCTATATGTAACTCTCATTTTACTGACGTCTTGCAATGGCAGCCAGGTTGACGGTGAAGTGGTGATAATCTTGAGAAGCTACGGTTGAGAAAAATGTGGTTAATGCAATAATAGTCCCATTGCTGTAGAATCCTATTATTATAGCATAATTAGGTGGTTACCGGACACCTTATTCCTCAGAGGAGCATCATGATTGGCATAGATTAATTTGGTCTGCTAAACTGGACAGAAACAACTAATCCAATGAGGTCAGTGATGGCTGACCTGTATATAAGCCTCAGGCACACAGTATAGTGTGCTAATATGGATGTGTTCATTTGAATGGGATTCATAATGGGATTTTAAAACTATACACACACACACACACACACACCCCAGTGATTAGATTGCAATGAATGATGTAACATAAAAACAACCTGCCCTTATTGAGTAAGATTAGTTTCCAACAGTAACCATGTTACGTAGTACTCCATCAGCGTCAAGTCAAATCCTCATGTTCTTGGAATCATGGTTTCATGGTGCATCTCTCATTAGACTGGAATTCTGAATTGCATCAGCCCACAGCAGTTTTTTCCCCTCACATTTGAACAAATATGATAGATCACTTTAGAATAACTAATATCATCTCAATTAACTGGTATAGCACTTACTAAAATCTAAGATCCTCCTATTATTAAGCTTCATATATATAAAATCATCATTTATTGGGTACTTTCAATTGGGAGGTGGCTGTCCCAAACCCTAACCCTTGAATATCAACTTATGGAAATAATATTTTTTGTATTTTTTCCATTGTTGTTTTTAAAAGTATCCTTTTGATTCTTTTAGAAAATACTTATTTGTAAATCTCATTCATACTTCATATCAAAAAAAGTGTCCCACATTTTCATGTAACTACCGCAACAGTGTATGTTTTAGTCCAGTTTTGACTGATTTTAACTACACCTATACATTTATGATCATGAAATATTCATGTGCGAGTAGATAGGTCCCATCATTTGAGGTAAATGTGTTCATAAGTCTGAAAAAATCTGTGACTTAACCAGTAAGGAACGTCATTACCGAACATTTTTTTTTTTTGCTAATAAGCACACTTTTTGGTAGTTATTCCATAACATTTAGTTTTCTAACTTTCTATCTTTCTAACATTTGGTGGAGTTTCAGTAGTGACATCTTTGTTTTTTGGGAGGCATTCCATAAATTTGTCACGGCCGAAACATGTCATCATTGTTTCGGTAGTGACAAAAGGGAACACAAAATTCTCATATTTGGGGAAAATAAACAAAATTTTAGTACATTTATGCTCATTTTTTTTGCATTTTAGTATGCAAGTTAAAATTCTGTTATGTGATGTGGTCACTGCCGAAAATGTGCAGTCACTATCGACACATGGGATGTTTTGTCAGAAATAAAGTATACTAAATTATCAACTAATTATCAAGATGTTATGATAGTTTTTGGTTCAATGTATATTCAAACGAATGAATCCTTAAGTTTAAATTCAGTATGATCAACTTTTGTTGTTGATTTACCTCTGAAAAATGTTAATGGAATAGCAAAAAATTATATTAACGGTTTTGATGTAAGCAAAATCTTAACAGGTCAACTTAATAGGTCAATATAACCCTTCTTTAAATTATATAATTAAATTATATATTACTGTGTTTCGGTACTGACAAATTTGGGGAAAGGACAAATATTCCTAAACTTTATTAAAATACAATATGAGAATTTACTGCACAATTACTAAAAATGTGTACCCTGGATATTATACAATTAAACATTTTTTGGAAAAGGCACTTTTTTTCCAACCATTTCTGCAGAATGGCCCGTATTTAGTATCAGAAATAACAATGGTGGAGGTACACAACAGAAGTTCTCCCAGGTAGACAGTTCTTGTAAAACCTTAAAGGAGAAGTCCACTTCCAGAACAAAGATTTACAGATCATGTACGCTCATCTTGTCTTGCTCTTCCTGAACTCGGTGTATTCTGGCTCAAGCCAGTTAGGGTATGTCAAAAAAAACATTTTCTGTGTCTGCATTTTCTTCCTCAACTTCAAAAATAATTTCAAAATCATCCTACATCACTGCAGAAGTTCCAACCCAGTCTTTGCAAAGTGAACGTAAAGAAGATCAAACACCCTTAACAAAAAAGGTAAAACAGCAATATAGGGCGATTTTGAAGTTGAGGGAGAACATGAGATGGGAGTTTTGTCATGAACCAGAAAAAAAACAGGTTCAAGCAGAGCCAGACAAGACGAGCGTCTGACATTAAAAAGTATATAAATTGTATTATTTTTATGAAAATAACCGATCGTTTCGCTAGATAAAACCCTTCCTCCTCGGCTGGGATCGTTTACAACTGCATTTGGGATCGTTTGAAGCCACATTTAAACTGCATTTTGGAAGTTCAAACTCGAGGCACCATATCAGTCCATTATATGGAGAAAAATGCAGAAATGTTTTCCTCAAAAAACAATTTCTTTATGACTAAAGAAAGAAAGACATGAAAATCTTGGATGACAAGGGGGTGAGTACATTATCTGTAAATTGTTGTTCTGAAAGTGGACTTCTTTAAAATTGCTGTAGCTTTCAATCTCAATACAACCGAGGTTAGTTGTCCTTAGTTGTCTGAGGTTAGATGGGCTTTGTGAGTTGGTTGCATTGTTTATAGTCTTCTGATAGAAGTAAAATTTAACATTAAATTGAACCCATGGTGAAAACAGCAAACAGAGATACACTTGACATTTTCTTAAACAAGCAATGTGTTAAAAAGCTAATAATGCATTATTGATGCAGGATGCCTGTCATTTTTAAGTAATGTCGAAGGGCTTGATTAGCTTGTTCGGGTACATTAAACCCGGCCTCACAATGGTATGCAGATTAAAATAAAACTGTAAAAACAAGTGTCATTTTAAGATAAGGGATGAGTCAAATATGAGACCTAGATTACATACAGTTCAGTTGACTCATAAATCAGGCTTTGTTTTTGTCTAATTAACACCACACAAAAGTCAAGTTTCATGACGTTAGAGCTCATCCAGTACTTGATGCCACAGATAGATGCAACAAGGAAGCTTTGTAGAAGTGGTGTCATCAGCATAATAGTGAAAGTTAAGATCAAGTTGATAGATGATATCAGCACAGAGAAACCAAAAAAAACCAAAAAAAAAAAAAAAAAAAAAAAAAAAAAGAAAAGAAAAATGGGCCAAGTACTGAACCTTGGGGAACACCTTGTGTAAGAGAAGAGAAATAGTACATTTGTACTTCCATTAAATAGCCATTTGAATGATGTAATAACACTGGAAACTTAACACAGCATTTTGGGAGTAGACAACTGCATCTCAGTGCCATCAGTCTTTGAATTTCCGCATGATGTTTAAACAAAGTGATTATTAGCCATCTTCATTGCAGCTGCCATTGCATAATCCTGCTTAAACACAACCAGAAACATCTGAAAACGATTGGCCATGATAACCCACACAGGAAGTACACAGACTTAACACTGATGAGAGCACAGAAGCATAGAACAGGGATGGTACACATACTGTCAAATGAAATTCCATGCACTACTTTTTGGATTTTCAAGGACTTCAATCAGAGATCTCACTTATGTACTAATAAAACAAAACTGCAAAAATAAAGCGTTTTGAAGCACATGCAAAGTATGCAATGATGTCAACAAACAGAGAAATAAAGCAACAGCAACAATTGTGATACCAGTTTTAAATACATATTATATACAACTGCATACATTAAAAACAAGGTGGGGACCTAATGGCAGACAACAGATATTTAATTGTTTGATCAAATTTATTGCTAGGGACAATTTAGTAGTGTCTAGATATATATAGGTACATGTCATAGCATCTCTACAAAATTCAACACCCTTGAAAATCATAGCAAGCGATGTCTGACTTTGAAAACTACAGTTCTCTCCTTAAATATGAAGAGACAGAATAATGAGTTCATCCAAATTTCACAAAAAACTTAGGTCAGAAATTGAAGGGAGTTGCTTTCTTTGTCACTCTTCTGAGGAAGATCCATTCACTTGCTGGCCAATGAACTACACAAGGACATTTTGATCAGATTTACTAATGTTCATCTGATCTCAATTAGGAAGTGACTTTTCCTTCTGTTTTAATGCTGTTTTCTTTGGATTGTTTGACTACTTGAAAGAGAATATAGGAAAATACAACAATTAGTTTTTCCTGCTAGCCAAATTTCACATACATAAACAAAAATCTCTAGTCTAAACCTCTCTTTTCTTTATTCAAAGTTAATCTAGAAGTATATGGAAACTAACTAATGGTAACAATTTTACACTACGGTTAATTTTCTTAAAGGATTTCTATTTGTGTATACTTTGATTCTTTTTTTTGTTTTATTTTCTGCTGTTTAATAAAAAAGTTAGAAAAAAGATTTGCAAACCCGCTCCGAAGTCCCGAACTGAATTAAATGTTGTTTCGCAAACCCGCTCCCGAACTGAATCAAATGATTTGCCAAACTGCACCAAAGTCCCGATCCGAATCAAATGATTTGCCATCCGAGCTCTGAAGTTCCGATCTGAACCAAAAGATTTGCAAACCCACACCAAAGTACTGATCAGATTCAAATGGTTTAATCAAAAATGATTTGCCATCCAAGCTGAATCAAATGATTTACGTTCCGATCCGAACTGAATCAAAATGAACCCGCTCCGAATTCCCAAACTGAATCAAATCATTCGCGAACCTGCACCAAAGTCCCGATCCGAATCAAATGATTTGCAAATGGTTTCCGAACGATTCACACTCTCTGAAAATGTCCCAAACTGAATCAAATGATTGGCAAACCCGCACTAAAGTCCTGATCTGAATCAAATGATTTACGATCCGTGCTCCGAAGTCCCGAACTGAATCAAATGTTTCATGAACCCGCTCCAAATTCCCAAACTGAATCAAATGATTGGCAAACCCACACTAAAGTCCTGATCTGAATCAAATGATTTAAGATCTGCACTCCAAATTCCCGAATTGAATCAAATTTTTCACGAACCCACACCAAAATCCTGATCAGAATCAAATGATTTGCCATACATTCTTCGAAGTTATGATCTGAAGCAAAAGATTCGCAAATCCACACAGAAGTTCTGATCTGAATCAAATGATCTCCACTCCGAAGCCCGGACCTGAATAATGATTCACGACCAATCATTTCAGATCAGGACGTGGAGCGCGAATCGCGAATCATTCTATTTGCAAAAAGATTCATGAACTCACTTCGAAGACCAGATCTAAATCAAATGATTCATGAGCTGCGATTTTAAGTCCCGATCTGAATCAAATGATTCGCGATACCCAAAGTTCGGATTTAAGTCAAATTATTTGTGAACCCCCAATCTAAAAAGTCCCAATCTAAACCAAAGATTTGTGATACGCAATCTGAATCAAATGATTTATGATACGCAATCTGAATCAAATGATTTGCGATACACAATTGAATTGGAGTACTTCGAAACGGTGAATCTATTTGCGACACAATCATTTAACTGATTTGGAGTTTCAGAAAGATCAATTTTACCCATCACAATATATGCTTTTTAAAATCAATACAAGCAATGCTGAAATTTAAAAATGGCTCTTTCAATTTGAACCATTTGAAATGAATGATTGAAGTCACAAGTTTTAATCAACTGGAGCGGAGTAATTCAGTTCAGCTGTTCTTCTTTTCACGTCTTCATCCGTTTACACGATAGCTCGCTAGTTTTATGACATTAACTGAAATAAGCAAAAAAAAAAAAGAAAGTATGATGTTTTTGAATTATTGAATTTTGTGTTGTGCTTATTGAAAAAAATTCAACACTTATTTCATAGATACATTTCTTTTAATAACTCAAGCAGTTTTCCAAGTACCTCTTCAGGAATATTGCTATTTTCAAGGGTTTTCCAGGCCTTACATTTCATAAAGTCAAATTCAAGTACTTCAACCACCCAGTAGTCGTTACTTGAACATTGACTTTCTTCAAGACAGAGGTCCACATCACTTTTAGTTCTGCTCTATCATACACTACATGGCCATTTATAAGAGTAATTGCTAAAGACATTAATTTGAGGTTTAGACAGCTCACTAATGGTCCATTGTCTCCACATTTAGGTTCAGGTTATGAGACGGTATTAAATACCCATGCAAACCACTGAGGTAAAGTCAGCCTGATCTATGACTACACGCCTGAAGAATTGTAAGGGTCCAAATTCAAATGATACAGGAGAGTTTGCTACCCTCGCTAAACAGTAAGAGTTTTTACAGCCTTTGAAATAAATCTGCTTAAATAAGACATCTGATACTTGGTCCAACACCACCAGTTCCTGCCAAATTCGGTGACGAAAACACGCAATCCAACGCTGTCGATAAGATCACTAGCCAGGTAACTGTAGAAAACGGTTCATCAGGAGACCAAAAACCTGATTCCACATGAATCTTTAAAATTCATATAGGATGACAAACTTCTAGCGGCGATATCTAACAGGTGTGACGCACACCCTGCTCCAGTTAAGAATTATGCAACGATTAGTCTGCGAGAGTACGTCAAAGGAAGACAACTGCCAGATACGTAGTTCAAATGACTTTATTTAGTCCCCAAAATACACCAATTTCCCAAAGGAGTTAAAAAACAAAAGCAAAACTACAAGTTCTCATGATATTGAGCATGAACAAAGGGTTTCCTCAGAATGGAATTGTTTGTAACAATGAATATTGCTGAATTACGTCCCACAAAAGACAATTTTCCTCCATACCAGCCCAGTGATAACATGCCTTCCACTTAAAGAGAAAAACATATATTGAAAAACTTACAAAATGTTAAACTGTACTAGAACTAGATTTCATTGGCACAAAAGTTCAATACAAGTTTATAAAGAAGGCTATTCAGAATCAAAAGAGTGCAAAACTGTGAAATAATGTTTTTCATACATGTATCCCGTGTTACAGCACAGCACGGTCCCTAGATGGAAAAAGCTCATGATAAAGATGTGACTTCATTTCTAGACAGGCCGCGACCTAACCATGCGCTCAGAACACTATCTGCCCTGTGCACACGAAGGACTCTGCGGTTAAACCTTGTGAGCACATGAGATTTTTTCCCTCTAGAGAGGGAACACATGTAAACAATGTGCTGTGCGCTAGCAAATCTACTAAAGCAAATAAACAGGCATTTCGCACCATCTGCTACTGGCAGGATGAGCTCCGGTCTAAGAAAAGCAAATGGCATGCTGAAGCAGGCATGTACCGATTACGATACGATCGCACTGGAATGGCTCATGGGGTGATGTTGTTTTGCGTAAATTGTACAAGCATGCAGAGCTTAACTGTGCTTGAGGTAAAACTTGAAAGATAGAAAGTCCATCCTTTGATCATTCAATATCTTTGAGAGTAAACAAAAACACACTGACGATACTTAATCATTCAAAACGAATAAATATAATGCAACAGGTCTTGTGTTGTCAGCTTTTCACTGGATGTGGTGAAGTCAGTCAAGCCAAGGCAAGAACTACGGAGAGAGTGAAAAACAGTATAGAGGAGAATGAAATCATGTTTCTGAGGAGATTTACGTTGGAAGGTTAAGGGATAATTTACTCACCCCCTTGTCATTCCAGATGTTCATGTCGTAAAGAAATTATGTTTTTTGAGGAAAACATTTCAGAATTTCTCTCCATATAGTGGATTTCTACAGTGCCTGCAAGTTTGAACTTTCAAAATGCAGCTTCAAAGTGCTCAAAGTCTTATCTAGCGAAATGATCGGTTTAAAAAAAAAAAATTATAATAATAATAATATACGATATACTTTTTAACCTCAAATGTTCGCACCAAAGTCCCAATCTGAATCAAATTATTCGCCATCTGCACTCTGAAGTTCCGATCTGAACCAATCATCTGTGCTCTGAAACCCTGATCTGAAAAATAATTCACAAGCCATCACAAGATTCGGAGCGTGAAGCACGAATCATTCTATTTGAGAAATGATTCACAAATTCGCTTCAAAGTTCTAATCTAAATCAAATGATTTGCGAACCCACTCCAAAGTCCCGATCTAAATCGAATGCAACAAACTTCCGATCTGAAGCGAATGATCTGCCATCCGTGCTCTGAAATCCCGAACTGAATCAAATGATTTGCGTACCCGCACCAAACTCCCGATCTGAATCGACTGATTTGCCATCCGCCATGATTCAAGAACCTGCTCTAAAGTCCCGTTCAAAATCAAATGATTTGTGACGCAAAATTCCATATGATTTGTGAACCCGCCCCAAAGTCCTGATCCAATTTATATACTTTTTAACCTCAAATGCTCGCACCAAAGTCCCAATCTAATTCAAATTATTCGCCATCCGCAATTCGAAGATCCAGTCTGAATTAAAAGATTCACAAATCCACACCGAAGTTCTGATCTGAAACAAATTATCTGTGCTCTGAAGCCCTGATCTGATTAATAATTCACGAGTCATCACTTTAGATAAAGATTCAGAGTGTGGATCACGAATCATTCTATTTGCAAAATGATTCACAAACCCGCTTCAAAGTCCTGATCTAAATCAAATGATATGCAAACCCACTCCAAAGTCCCGATCTAAATCAAACACACCAAACTCCCAATCTGAAGCGAATGATTTGCCATCCGCCATGATTCAAAATGCATTTAAACTGCATTTTGGAAGCTCAAACTCGGAGGCACCATAGAATTCCACTATATGGAGAGAAATCCTGAAATGTTTTCCTCAAAAAAAACAATTTCTTTACAAATGAGGAAAGAAAGACATGAATGTCTTGGATGACAAGGGGGTGAGTAAATTACCTGTAAATTTTTGTTCTGGAAGTGAACTTCTTTACAGAGATAAAGGGATACGTACCACTTATAGCCTCTAGAGCGAAGTACTTCACATCCATATCTTGGTCTGTTGCTAGTTTCTCCAGGACTGGTTTAACCTCGGCCTGCAAAGCACTGTTGGATATGTTACTGTTAGTATTGCTGGTTTTTTTGCTTATCCACCTTTTCTTCCCGTGGGCCATTTGTAAATTTTATGGGTCAGGCTTCCAGTCTCAAATGCGTCAAGCTATTTTTAGCTGTACAAAACAGCTCGCTTTGCTGCTTAATATTGCAAATTGGTGTCTCTTACCATATTATTTTAATGTATTATCTTAATTATGAACACTGGTTTGTAGTGCAGTTTTACCCGCGTTGTTATTCTTTTCGTTATTTCCCTATAGCAGGTAATGAACCGAAAGTCTCGCCCATAAACTTACTTCCGCGTTGAAGAATAAGGTGGATACCATCAAGAACAATAGGGTACATGCAGCGAATATTTAAACATACCTGCTGTCCAGAACTGGTCCAATCTTCTGTAAGCTCCTTGCCACGTTGAAGCGGACATTGGCCACCTGATCAGTGGACATCTTGAGGACCACAGGCAACATGTGCTTGGTGGTGATTTCCTGTCCACATACTTCAGACAGAGCCTGACCCAAAAAAAGATTAAAAAAAGGCTTTCAGTTATTCTTATTTTACAACATCGGATACTAATGGGAGAACATTTAGGTTTAAGAAACAGGGACTAGCCAGGGCATCCAAACTTACATTGATGCAGAAGAGAGTGGTCATCCTGTGCAGGTAGTTGGAATCATTGGCCATGCCGAGGACTTTGGGCACAATGGTGTTCTGGGCCCATTCTGCTCCAAACTTTTCCACCAGCTTCATGAGGTTGCAGGTGGCAGCCTCTCGGATGGCAAACACTGCAGAACAAGGCAAAGATGATAATGTTAACTCGCATGCTAATATGAATTCAGTTAGCCACTGAGATTTAGATACATGTAACCACAAATATTTCAAATTCACAACACCAGCACATGCAATCTAAAAAGAAAAACACTGTTCAGTATCCCCAACAAATAGTCACAGTCGGCACCAGCAGCCTTGTGGGCAACGCGCCGACATACAGAGCCATTGTGCTACGGGCATCCCGAGTTCGAATCCCAGCTGGAGGACTTTTACCGATCCTGCCCCCCCCTCTATAATAATAATAAAGGCAAAAATGCCAAAAATAAGTCTTAAATAAAAGGTAAAAATAAAATAAAATGTAGTCACTTAGAGAAAAGTGGAGAATGTATAAAAACAAAATTAAACATCTATCCATCTACCAATCTAATATATATAAAAATAAAACATTAAAAGAACATATACACTACCAGTCAAAAGTTTTTGAACAGTAAGATTTTATTTGCTTTTTTAAAGTCATCTGCATTTTTTTATCCAAAGTGCAGCAGAAACAGTAAAAATTTGAAATATTTCTACCATTTAAAATAACTTTTCTATTAAAATATATTTTAAAATGTAATTTATTCCTGTGATCAAAGCTAAATTTTCAGCATCATTATTCAGTGTCACGATCCTTCAAAAAACATTCTAATATGCTGATTTGCCGTTCAAGAAAAATTTGTATTTATTTATCAATATTTAAAACTATTTTTTTTTCCAGGATTATCATGAATAGAAAGATCCAAAGATCAGTATTAATTTGAAATTAATACCTTTTCTAACATTATAAACTATACCCATTTAACCTGAAAAAACAAAAAATGTACTCCGTTGTTTCCAACAAAATAATAATAATAAAAGCAATAATAAATGCTTTCTAAGCAGCAAACCAGAATATCAGAATAATTTCTGAAGGTTCATGTGACTGGAGTAATGATGTTAAAAATTCAGCTTTGAAATCATAGAAATAAATGACATTTTAAAATATGTTCAAATAGAAAACAGTTATTTTAAATATTTACAAATTTTACTGTTTTTGCAGAATTTTCAATCAAACAAATGCAGGCTTGGTGAGCAGAAAAGACATGTATATATATATATATATATATACACACACATATATATTAGTCCAAATTTTTAAATCCACTTCACAACTATACCACCATCAGTATCCAACAGAGGTCCGCCGTTCCGCTTGCTTTTCTCCTAAAAGATGACTTCATGAGAATTATGCACTTGTTTTGTAATATTTACTTTGCTAGTTTCAGCTTTCGGTTTGTTTGATCAGATTTCTGGCATGAGAGTTGGACCAAAGCGGGGTTAATCAACATTGTTTTGGAGCTCAGCATTACCTCCACAGATTACATTCCACCTGACTTCACAATAACTCAAATAGAGATCACAATCAAGCCATTTAACCCTTATTCTGGGAAGAGTAAGCATCTACAAACATCCTGTGAAATTGTCCATCACAAATCTACTAAACATCAGAGAGACGGCTCTTTTCAAATCAGCCTGATGATGACATAACCCCATTTTTCAAAAGACTGGGAATTTGCCTGAGACAATCCTATTTGAAGAGTTTAAAACTTAAGACAAAACCCTACACATAGCCCTCACAGAGCTCACGAAAAAAAATAAACTGCAGCACATCGGCCAAAATGTGATGAGCAGTTTCATGAAGTAGGTCGAGCTTTAAATGGCGATTATAAAACACATAAAATGAGACAATCCATTTGACACTGTGTACCTCTTGCAGATGTGCCTGTGTGTATTTGTCAGAAAGAGGAGTTCACATATACACATGACAGACAGCCGAGCACAGCGCCGCTTCGACTCCTGAGCTCTTATGTAAGAGGACAGCGCTGGCCCAGCAGCACAGGATATACAAGAACATTCCAGTGATGTAACCCATCTGGCCCTTTGTCTACAACTGTGTCAGAGTGTAATTGTGCGTCTGTGTGTGTGTGCACGGTCGAGATCCTTGCTGAAAATTACCGTGCAAAACACCTCAACAGCTGGATGCACTCAGCGCACGGTTCAAAGTGAGATCATAACTGTTCTGACAACCATTAAATTGAAGATTTACTAAGAGGCTCATCAATCTGAAACATTCATTACCACTGACACGCCAATCAAACCAAGATCAGCAGGCAGTTTAAAAGTCTCATCCGTTCAGCAAAAGTGGCGCCTACCAAGCTAGATATTAGACATTGTGAATTAATGTGCAGCAGCCATTACTCCAGGCTTTAGTGATCTTAAAGAAATCATTTAAATACATGGATTTAGAGCTACTTTTCAGAATTCTTTGAATTCAGAATCTTACTAACCCCAACCTGTAAAAGAGTAATGTGCATGTAATATTTTAATTACACAACAGTTTTTTCTGGCCCTTGAGTCTGACTGGCTGAGAGTAGTGCGATATTCTAGTGACAACAGCACTTCAACTGTTTCACCGTTTGTACTGTTCCGCTTGTGGTATTTCTCACATCAACTGTCATGGCGAATGCTTAAATCTGGTGTAAATGTATAAATAATATCGTTTTTGTCACAGAATGTAATTTTAAGAGAGTTTTTTTTTATAGGAATGTACTCATTTAGACTTTAAATATGTGGTTTGTTATAGGGTTACTTCACCACAAAATGAACATTTTGTCAATAATCACTATCACTTACCCCCATGTCGTTCCAAACTAATAAAAGCTTTGCTTGTCTTCAGAACACAATTTCAGATATTTTGGATGAAAACCGGTAGGGCTTTTGACTGTCCCATTGACTGCCAAGTAAATACCACTGTCAAGATCCAGAAAAGTATGAAAGACATCGTCAAAATAGTCCATCTGCCATCAGTGGTTCAATCTAAATTTTATAAAGCAAGGAGAATACTTTTTGTACGCAAAGAAAATAAAAATAACAACTTTACTCAACAATTCGTCTCATCTGCGTCACCGTAGCACCATTTTGGAGAATATACGCTGGACGCAAACCGTGTACGCTGTTCTGTCAGCCTCACCACATGGATACGCTGTTTTTGTTCGAATCAAAGCGTAAACAAACGTAGAAGACGTATTCTTGTAGTGCGGATATTCTCCAAAATGGTGCTATGGTGACGCAGATGAGACGAATTGTTGAATAAAGTTGTTATTTTTATTTTCTTTGCGTACAAAAAGTATTCTCGTAGCTTCATAAACTTCTGATTGAACCACTGATGGCATACTTTTCTGGGCCTTATCAGTGGTATTTACTTGGCATTCAATGGGACAGTCAAAAGCCTCCCGATTTTCATCCAAAATATCTTACATCGTGTTCTGAAGATGAACCAAGCTTTTATTAATTTGGAATGACATAGGTGTAAGTGATTAATGACAAAATTTTCATTTTGGGGTGGAGTAACCCTTTAATAAAGATAACGTTTATTTGAAAATTTGCTTTAATGTTTTTGGAGATGTGAGCTACTGGACGTCAGCAAACGTTCAACGCTCATTAACCATTCACCTCGGCCAGATCTTCTGGAATTTGCTGCTGGCTCTGATGCCTCTATAGTGGTTAGACGTGAGATATAATTCATTTTTGGTAAATCTAACGGATGGTCTTTGGTTTCAATCTATTACTTGTTCCAGGGCAAATTGGTTATAGTCTGCAAAATCATTATGTTTTATGTAAATTGAATGCTGTAAATTAGAACACTGCCTTTGTACTTTTGACTGAACTGCCTAGTAACTTTTATAATTGCTATTGTTGTTTATTAAATATTACTCAAATAATATTTTATATAACCTATAAAAATAGTACTTAACAGCATTTAGTATTGGGAAACTGTGTGTGTGTGTGTGTGTGTGTGTGTGTTCATGATTGTGATTTATATTACATGATTTTTACATAACAGTTTTAATGTTGTTAGCCATTTTCAATATTAGTCATAGTCTCAGTCTCATGTTAAATGTCCTCATCATATTTACTCAACCTTATCCTGTTTAGTTTTAGTCAAGTTTTAGTCAACTGAAAGTCTTAACATTTTAGTCTCGTTTTAGTCAAAGAAAACCTGAAGTATTTTAGTTTAGTTTTAGTCAATGAAAATTTAGTAATAGGATTATGTTTAATTAACCATTAATTAATTTTGGCAGCCATTTTTATTTAGTCTTAGACTTACTTATATGTACATTTTAGTCATCATATTTAGTCAACCTTGTCCTGTTTTTGTTTAGTCAAGTACTCTGTCTACATCACAATACTGGTAAAACAAACAAAAAATATTATAAGTGAAATTCCTAGTAGCAATTCCACTAATTCCAAACTGCAATAGCCCATGTTTCTCTATTAGCCTAAAACAACAGCGGTTGAATAAGTTTATTTATTCAGCAACCACAATCGCAAACAATATAGTCGAGATCTCATGACAGAACACAGACAGGCTGAATGGTGCTTTCATTTAGATCACTAAACTTGTTTGTCAGTGTTTTCAGATCATCATCGGCTGCGCT